>NC_136509.1:76572933-76677933 GCF_053919585.1 Euprymna scolopes
AATATACATATATATATATACATATATACATATATATACATATGTATATATACTATTGCATACATCTTATATAGTATTTCACTAAGATATTATATTTATGTGCCATTTTTTTACTTTAGTATTTATGTCAGCATTACATGCATTAGATCTAAGAAGTGAGTTTTAGAATGTTTTTCATGGAAACAGATTTACTAGCAATTGATAAGAGAAATAACCAATATTTTTTACACAAACGCGAGTGCTAACACAATTATATTTGTTGATTCGGCAAAGCCACGAGTGTGGAGTATCATACTTGCATAAATGAGGCTAAGGACCAAAATAACACGCTTAAATCTGTCAAGTATGTGTTCAGAAGTGCTAATAAACAAAAACTTCATTCTTTGGTTGGGAATATCAATGTATCCTAGGTAGATTAAATATCACGTGGGCACATAAAACACGAATGAGATTCCCATTAGGTTGACCATTTAATATGGAGATAAAAGGGGGCATTGGTTTTGAACATATCCTGATAGATTGAGATTGTCGGACTGACTACCTCATCTTGGTTGTTATTGTCACAACGGTTCGGCCGTTTTGTCCTCCGGCCTTCGTCAGGTGTTTTGTATCGAACTGGGGAACCGTTTGTTAGGAGTCTTCGATACAAAACACCTAACGAAGGCCGGAGGACAAAACGGCCGAAACGTTGTGACAATAACAAACAAGATGAGGAAGTCAGTTCGACAATCTCAATCAATGAAAACACCTCATCTCAAAAATACAGACAATTAATATCCTGATAGGTCAGATTGAAAAATAATTATACACCAACACTACGGATATATTCCAGAAAATGATGTTAATTTGCAATCAATTTTATTGTTCGAATTTTAGTAAATGATCTCATAATGATTTATCCACATCATTTTCTATACACTTTAAAATTTTTTGGACGTTATATTATTGAGCTTACTTGCAAATACATAAAAAAAAATAACACTTGTATTTACTAGTTTTATGCTCTCAATATAAAAGGCTATTTTTAAAACACTATGGAATGAGAGACTAATATCTAGACCTTGTAGTCTTAATTTTTGTTTTGATATTAAGACGCTGTAACAAGTAAAACCATGCAATGCTTTTGTTATGACATTTCTGGATTTTTGAGATTAAGATTGGTTATTCGTAATGTTATTCATCGGACTACTGTTCTAATCTTAAGTGTTATTTTCTACAAGGTTTCGGTCGATGTAACCTTCGATCTTCCTCAGATGCAGCTTGTCAACTCGGTAATTTGGACGGAATTTCGAGCGGAATCCTTTATTTACTGACGGTGTTGCGTGCTCGTGTTCCGTCAGCCATGACTGGATAGAGGTCGTAAGTAATTCGCAATTGTATTCAATCATGCGCCCACACTGAGGATTGAACATTCAATCTTCAGGAGTATATAACTTTTACAATTTATTTTGCCACGGACTCTTACCACTGCGCCACGGGTTCTTGCAAAAAAGTTGTTCCGCTCGAAATTACGTCCAAATTCCTGAGTTCGACAGAAACATATCCGAGTTCGACAAGATACACCTGAATAAGTTGGGAGGTTACATCCACCTAAATGTTGTGAAAATCACACTCAAGATGAGAGCAGTAGTCCGAGGAAAAATAATATGAATGCGTTTGTTGTTTATGTATCTTTTAAATTTCCGCATTTCAGATGTAAACATTAGTACCTACTCAGGAGTAGCTTCGATTGTTGTCACCGTGACATCCGTTAAAAGAAAAATCCAACGTACAGTTCAAATGGAAAACATAAATATAGTGTCGTTGGTACGCAACACTCTTTTACAAGCATTTATGTTATGCCCTGGAAAAGTCAGTTCTCATTAATAATAAAAATGCCCTGGAAATGTGACGTCTGATTAATGGTAAGGACAGTGTGTTTTTTAACTACTATATTCAAATGTTACAAAATTATAACATTATAAAAATGCCCTGGAAATGTAACTTCCGATTAAGTACAAAATACTAAAATACCGTGACAAATTACTTCTTATTAATTGTAAGAAACATATTTATTTTTCAAATTCTATATTTAATTTTAAAAAGCTTCAAAATGCCATAACATCTTTTCCTTATTGATTCGATTATTGTAAACCGACAATATTTTTTATACGAAAACATTTTCCAAATAATCTGCGGCAAATATATATATATTTTTTACATTAAACAGTACAGCTTATGGTAGTGTTTATAAAACACCTATCTTTAACATTTAAAAGGTATTCACAGCTTTCTCACTTGAATATTTTCATTTAATAAAAAATATCATTTTCATTTAATAAAAAATATCATTTTCATTTACTGAAAAAATATCATTTTCATTTACTGAAAAAATATAGTTCGATGAGGCGTCTGAAATTATGAGATGCAAATATGAAGGTCTCACTTAATAATTTTTTAGAGTTGTAGTAGGCCCTTACATCAAAGCGGCACCTAGATTAGGGGTGATTAACTCAAAAACAAAAAAATATTTTTCGATTTTGTAGCGTCTTCTACAGCCTTACATGCGGCCCTGTCGGTGGGGCATTAGAATACGCCGACTGCCCCCCTGCAGGGGGTAAAAGTCCCTCAATGGGGGTCCTGGATATGACCTTAAACTATATCCAGTGGTGAGGGCCCCAGCTTGTGGGCTTTGGGGAGTGTGGAACCACCCTTTAATTACTATTGCTCCCAGGTCCACTCTGATCCGGATTGGTAGTACCTGTTAGGGTTCCAACTATGGCTTAAATAGAAACCGGCGTGAAAACAACAAATATATTATATTTAAAAAAAAAATTCTTCAAAATCTTTGGATTCAGCATTAAATAACCCGAAAAGGGTGATTTGCCGTAAAACAAAAACAACCAACCAACCAACCAACAGCCTTACATGATCATATTTTCTTTTTTAGTTTTATTTTACTTTCTTTCTAGGGGGCGTTTTGGGTTCTATTTGCCTGCTTTTTTATTATTTAATACTACTGTAGACGCCTCGTTTCTTGACAGACTAACAAATCATAAAAAACTTTTTTTCTTATTAGATAAACACATTTATACACTTGAAGCCTGAATTATATCCGGAAAAATTCTCATTTTAATTAATTTTAATTCAGTTCGTATGTGACTACGTTTACGCCAATTTTGATTTTTTTGTCTGCCAAATAATTTACGCCTCTAAGGTTTTCCTTTCATTATTTCTTATACGTTGTCTTTTTTTAAGATAATCATTTTTTATTTAGTTCTCTTTTCAACACTCATTTTTACATTGCTCACATATTAACTGTTTATTTAGGTATTTCATTTTTTAAACTTAGCTTCGCCTACACAATTTGCTTTAAGCTGAAGACATCTATAGTTGTAGACTATACTGAATAAAACAACCTCTTTTAACTTTGGAAGAAACAAGTAGTATGCATTGTAATTAACTGTTCTGCAAACGCACGATAAAAAAGTTTAATTCTCTCCGCACGATACTGCTATCCCCCTCATTTCTTTCGTTTATAGTCTTTGCCGGTGGGTATGTTGATAACATACATCAAGGTAGACGTGGAGCTAATACTTTGCCAATCCTCCTCTAATAAAATGGGGTACCTATTCTGAAAGCCGTTCTTACCAGGGCTAGGTTGGGCATGCTATTACATACGACGTTCTTAACAAGAGCAGGTTTAAGGTGTCTATTCCGAAGCTGTTTCTAACATTTAATTTTTTGCGATAGGGGGGGGGCATTCTTCAACCGGACCACACCAGTTTACGGGTCATGGTAGTGTACATATATATATATATATATATATATATATATATATATATATATATATATATTGTGTGTGTGCTGGCTTTTATATGCGTATATCATAAACATGCGCCTATCAGATTATACAATTAAAGGTATATGAATATCGCGAATGGCTTAGCATATTTAAGATGTTTAATTATTTCACTTGCTCTGTTACCAGAATGATCAAATTTGACATACTTGACTCTCCGAAAGGCAATAAAATATATGCAAATAAAATACGGGGCAATTTCTACTAATTACTGCTCAGGTGTCTATAATAATTTTGGTAAGTGAACGCAGACATTTATCATAATAATATCTTACATAATTTGAACATTGTCTGACCGATAGCATACTGCAAGCATGGGTGTTTTCTTTACAAAATAACATAATATTAGGACAGAGGATCACCGAAAATAGACTTGTATTTTTATGATGGAAAACGTAATTCAGGACGCGGGGATATCTTCATTGTTTTCCCAATGATAATTCCATTGTTGTTAATTTTTATTATCATTATGTTGTTTTGTCTAATGAATTTTAATTTTTATTTCCATATGTTTACCCTGATTGTACGAATTTTTATTTGTTTATTATTCATGATTTATCCGTTTTATTTTTGTTAGAATTTAAATTGGAAATCCCGCGATAGTCTTCTATTCTGCGATCTCTTTTGTTCCCATTCGTTCGGATTCTTTAATAGTTTGAATTTTAAATAAATAAATATGTCGCATCAGACTTCTCCATAAATGATTCATGTGAGTTGCTCGCTCTATATGCAAAATAATCGATTCCCCTGAGCCAGGGTGTCTTTATGTATATTCATAAGACGCATCCTGCCCCTTTTCTCATATTAAGAAAAAATCTTATTCAACGGTTTGCTTCTGCGTTTGAATATATATCACGCTTAAAAATTAAATAATACTAGCAGAACCTTAGTTTCGGTAGTTCTTTTTATGTAAAGACTTATTATATAAGTAAATTGAATACAGTTATGCTTAGTACACTTTACAAAGCTGCTCGATCCATATGATAGCTGTTAGGAAATGTGATGACGGATGAGGATCATTTGGAATAATTCAAAAGGTGAAGAGAGACCGGGCTTTTAGTAGCACGAAGATTTTAGTACCGAAAGTACTTAATATCAGGATTGTAATCACCCTAATCACTACTGACATAATCTTCTATATATATAAAAGCGAAAATGTGTGTGTTTGTGTGTTTGTATGTTTGTATGTCTCGCAAACACTTTCGACACAGTCCACGGATTTTCGCCAGATAGGTAGCATTTTTAAGCTGGAACCTTCGCCCAAGAAATATCGAAGAATTTGCCAAAAACATTAATTTGTCACCCGTAACTAGCCATTTTTGTACAGGCAGGGGTAGCCAAAAACTGTCCTCTCATGACAAGATTGCTCTACGCATGCGCAAATGACATCAGAACATACATTATTTTAAATATAAAAAAATACGACCTAATTTCGTCAGCGTCCTCTTAGCTCAGTTCATTAGAGCGCGGCGTCATTACCTAAAGGTTGTGAGTTCGAAACGTAGTGTAAGATTACATTTTTTTTTCGATTTTTAAAGGTTTAATATTGAAACAGTGTTATTTAAGCTATTTTTCACGTCTATGTTTTTTTTGTTTTTTTTCATTTTTCAGATTTTTTAAAGAGTGTATACGTTCGTTTTTCTGGGGTTTTTTTTCCATCACAGTCGTGTTTTCTTTTTTTTTTCTTCTGTTTTTCCGATTTTAAGAAATTTTAACATTGTTCGTTATTTTTTTTTTGTTTTTTTTCGATTTTTTTTAGTTTTAATTTTTTTTAATGATATTTAAACAGGGTGCTTACTTCGCTTATTCCTTTGTTTTGATTCACCCCTACCCGCCCGAACACATACACCTCTAAACACCCGGGCAACGCCGAGTACCCTTGCTAGTACTTTCATACATCACAGTCCATTTTCTATAGGCTGTTTTTGAACCCAGTCAACGATGGGTACTTTTGCTAGTCCATAATATAAGTCTCACCTGTCTGTTTAAATGTATGTATGTATGTGTGTATGGATAGATATATGCTTCTATGTGTGCATAAAAGTTTTTACAGACGCGACAGATTTTCCTGAGATCGGTATTATTTTGAAACTCGACCCTCCTGGCAACATATATCTAAAAATCGGCCCAACACATAAATGCTTCACCCTCAACTGGGCACTTTTCGACAGGGAGGTGTCGGTTTTTTTCGATGATATTTTCGAAGGTCATCGCTTTTTTCGATTGTCTAGCAACAATCTAAACGTACGTCACTTCCGGTTTGGCGATAGGCGCAACAGGAAACAATCACGTTTGTTTATGTTCTTTTTCTCCTTCGCAGTACGGGTTCGAGCCTCCCTGCCAACTACCATTTTTTTTCTCAACACACATCACAAAACCCGGGCAAAGCTGCGGATCCAGGCTAGTCTTTAATATAAATCTCGCATTTGTGTTTAAATGTATGTATGTATGTATGTGTGTATGTATATATGTATGTCTCAAACTTTCGACAGAGGCGACGGATTTCCACGACATTGGTATCACTTTAAAACCCGATGTCTCCGACGACAAATACTGAAAAATTGGCAAAGAACATATTTTAATTCACCCAAAACTGGTTAGTTATTTACAAGGAGGGGTCGATGTTTTGCGAGCAATTTTGGCAAGTCATCGCATCGGTTGGATTTCCTTCGCCTAATTTTAACGCTATGAATTCCGGTCGCGTCATGGCTTAGCGTAAGGCGTCATAATTTATTTCGCTTTCTTTTCCGCCTTCGCGTCACGCGTACGAGCCTGCATGCCTACTACCGCTTTTTTTAGTTAACACACAGCTACAAACACTCGCCGGGCACCCAAGCTAGCAATGTAATAAAGTTTCTATATAACATTATGTTTTGTTTCTCTCTTTTTTCATATATATATATATATATATATATATATATATATATATATATATATGCAGGTTTGTGTATGTGTGTTCCTTTACTATTATTTCAAACAAAAAAAAACGCAGTGTCCCTTAGGCGTAAAGAACTTCCATACTTGACAAATTCGAACGGAATAAACTGTAGGGAGTTGAGGAACGAGTTTTGGGCCAACATTACACTTTACCTTCTGCATGCAAGCACATCCAGGAAATCAAGTTTCAAAAATGTATATCCAAAGAAAAGGTTCAAGAAGGTATATCCAAAGTCTAGCATTACGGAGAAAGACACTATTAACACAGAAGTGCTTCCTCATTTAAGCATGTCTACAAAGTAGGGATAGGATTTTACCGCTTATCGGGTTAGGCTGATGTTTCTAAGTCCACGGGGTAAAAATGCATTACGTTTGTCAGAGCATATTCAATTAAAATAATTTTAAAGCAGGCACAGAGATGCAGCATTTCGGGTATGTGACAGAAGTTGGATTTTGGCAGCGCGCAGCATACAAGGTTGGAGTATGTTCTATTAACCCTGTCCAATATCTAGATACTAGAGACAGATGGATCAGCCCAGATGGACAATAAAACTCCATTCATAAACAAAGAGTGGTGTTTAAGAGGTGCTGAATACACTCAGGTCTGATTAATCATCTAATGTATTTGAGTCACCAGCTTTAGGAAGGGTGTGGACCAGAATTAACTAGGCCGTCATCACTTATTTGTTTGGTGGCATGGCGTAGTTAACCAGTAGCACATATTTAATGTCAGAATTTTTTTCCTCCTCGGTGGATGGCCTTGTAATGTTATAGAGAGAGGAGAGGTGCGAATGATTCGAAATCCGGGCCATCAAAAATAGAAACTGGAATTAGATGACCTGGTCCTATGACGCAAGTCAGTTTATGGGTCAGACCGTTGAATGGAGCAAAGTTCGAATGAACTTAAACCCTGACGGACAAAAATGAAACCCGGGAATAAGATGGCGTAATTCGGCCGCAAGTAAAGCTAAAAGCAAACATCAAGAGAGATGTTGTTCTGCTGTTGGACAATATTCTAAGACGCAGTAGAGTATACTATGGGGATGAAAATCATGAAATCTCTCTACAGGAAATGCATCGACCCTTCACTTTAGTAAGGAGTAATATAAAGAATTCTAGAAAAAAATGATAGATAGATCTAAGAAGTACACAAAAGCCGTCGAATTTAAGGTTGGTGATTTGGTGTATTATAAAAACCACCAAAAGCGAGGAAAACTATATGTACGATGGAAACCGTACTACGTAGTGATAGAAAAGACTGGGCCGGTTTCATATAGAATTAAGGATCAGTTAAGGGGTCTGTAACGAAGGCGCATGCAGAACATCTCAGAGCAGCGTCTATTCCACTACAGATAGGCCGTAAAGAAAAGCTGCATTGTCTGTTCCAAAGGAATCTAGTGATTCAGACAGCGAATCAGCCACAGACGATTATGCAATGCAGAGGAGTCGTCACCAACGGGAGGGGTCGGATGAGGAATATGACGTACCGTTGATCGAACGAAAGATCGTGGCACGGAGCATGACGGCGGGACGTCAAACCAATATAGATGCAATCAGCTGCCCGTATCCGTCGTATGCAGTACACGAGAGTAGAAATAGGGACCAACCTCTCGTAAATAGAGTTAGTACGAGGTTTGGTAGCGGGGATGAAGAATTGGAGAGAGGGAGCTGTTTAGGATGGGTTAGAAATATACTCTGTTTGAATTAAGGATCTACCGATTGAAGGCTGCAACATGACAAAACTGCTAATGAGAAATTACGAGTCTGGGCTACAGAGAGGTAGATTAAGTAAACTGTGAACACCGTGCTATTCAATAAAAGAACAAAAATAAAAGATCCATTATCTCCATGGTTAAAGCAACTGAAGTCTTGGGGAAAGATAGAGCTGCTTCTCATTTAAAAAAAAAGTAATTGGAATGTAAAGTTAAAATTTAAAGTAATTTGTGCAGAAGCAAGCATAGTCTATCGAACGTCGGCTGCCTCAATTTCAATTTTTAAAATTGGGGTGAAAATACCACCTTTGTTATTTGAAATGAAACAAAAACATACATTAAGAGAGACCCCGAGAAAAAGAAATGAAAAAAATGTGTGTGTGTGTGTGATAATGGATTCATGTGAAATTATGTCCACGAAGAAAAAAATATATATAGAAATATAAAATACTCAAATGCATTAACAATAGTTGACAAGAAAAAAATGATTTATTGTGGAACAGAAAAAAGACGTCATTGAAAAAGAACACTAATAATAAATACATAAAAAAGAGAAGTATGAATGGAATCTAGAATTAAAAATATATATATATATATATATTGAGTAATTATATCCAGAATATATAAAGACAAAACAGGTAAAACTCCAGCTGAAACATAAGATTGAAACAATGCGAAGTCTTTTTTTATATTAGGGTGCTTTCATTTAACTACACTAAAAGTTCACTAGAACTTTATTTTATGATTATAATTTTCGAGAAAATATATATATATATATAAATATATATATATATATATATATATATATAAATCCCTTCCCTTCTGCATTCGAGTGAGAGAACTGCCGACTGTCAACAGGACGGTTCTAGGTTCAATCCTTGGCTTGGAAGAGATACTAGTCTAGCGGCATTTATGAGTTGTGATACAACGAAACAGGACTGTGTGTCGATGAATACAAATATGTTTTAAACCCCCCTCTTTGGGTAGAGCACTGTCGTAAATAATATCACCCGCTACTTAATTGGCTGTAAATGCCAAGCTCGTTGTTTGTTTGTTTACAAACAAGCGGTTTGAGCACTATAAAAAGTGGTGGCGGATGTCTATTTAAATAGACATTCCGACGAGTTATTTGTGGGCGTCCCTTCTGTGTTCGATTGGGAAAACTGCCGACTGTAAACACGACGGTACTAGGTTCAATGCTTGGCTTGGGAGAAATGCTAGTCTAGCGGCACTGATGAGTTGTGATACAAGGAAACAGGACTGCATGTCGATGACGACAAATATATATATATATATATAAATATATATATATACATATGTGTATATATTTATATATATAGGTATATTTATATATAAATATATAATTAATCCTCTATATTAATCCTCGGAACACATAACATAGTAATATATATATATATATATATATATATATATATATATATATATATATATACTTCATTTACTCGCATAAAATTAATATACGAAAGTATGAATTTATGTGTAAACTTTAAGTATTTACTTCAAAAGTGGTCAATACTTAGTAATTTATAAAATATATATGGCGATTTAGCTACACTGACTATACTGCGTTTCATCCACTCTAGGATTCTTCAAGCTTATGCGCAAATTATGTGTTAGTCCGTCGTTTTTATATACGCACCTTCTATTGAGATTTCAGTAAGCAAATCTGCTTTCTAGCATCCACCGGGCCCTTCCTATCAGCAAATGAACATGCACTTACAGGACAAAGGATATCTAGTGTCTTTACATGTTTTAAATCTAGGTTAGTTTTTTTTTAATGTTAGTTTGTATATATATGTATATATATATATATATATATATATATATATATATATATATATATGTATATATATATATCAGAGGAAACATAATCTAATTTAAATACCAAAAAAACAAGAAATGGGCAGGTGAAATTATTAAAATTTCCTTAAGGCCTTATCGTTTGAGACCTCCGTATATAGAAAACCTACATTTACAGGGCTCTATCTTAATTGGTTTTCTTTTGCCCCTCAGTCAAGAAAAATAAACCTCATTAGCGCTCTTACGCATCGTGCACTTATGATTTGTTCACCAAACCGTCTTGATACGGAACTTGGGGAAATCACAAATATTTTTCTTAGCAATGGATATCCCATTAATATAATAAAATCTACTATTGAACGTAAAATTACTACACTTAATAGTGTTAAACATATCGGTCCATCACGTTGTCCCATTTATTTAAAATTACCATGGTTGGGTCCTGTTGGTCTTCATATTGTTAAAAGGATTTCTTCTGCTACTCAACGTTGTTTTCCAGCTACTATGCTTAGAGTAGTTTACACAACTCGAACCTTTTTCTCTTCTTTTCGTAAAGATGTTTTGCCAACCATTAAAAAGAATTCTGTTGTTTATAAATGTGTTTGTCAGTGTGGAGCTGACTACGTTGGCAAAACATCCCAAAGATTAGAAATGAGAATATCCCAACATATCCCTCGGGATATTCGACTACACCAGGTTTCGAGAACATCCGGGCACTCCCAAGCTCATGAGTCCGCCATTGGTAATCACCTGTTGAGTATAAATAGGTGTTCTGATCAATATTCCGATGGGTGGTTTTCTGTTTTATACAGTGCGAGGTCTAACTATCATCTCAATATTATTGAGGCGTTAGTTATTAACAACTCTCGACCTAGCCTGTGTAGACAAAAGATTCTGAAACATCAGTTGGAGATATTCATTGATTTAAAACCACCTGAACAGTGAGATTTTTTTTCCACTGTTCTTCCAACTGAAACCAAAAATTCCCTTCTTCCCTCATTCGTTGCTTAGTTTTTAATTCATCATTCTGACGTTTCCTCTTAGAGGGTCAGACGATAAGGCCTTAAGGAAATTTTAATAATTTCACCTGCCCATTTCTTGTTTTTTTGGTATTTAAATTAAATTGTGTTTCCTCTGAAATTTCTCCTTCCATTTTGCTGTACCAAAAATCTACTTACATATATATATATATATATATATATATATATATATATATATATATATATATATATACATAAATGTGTGGTAGTTTATGTATATGCATGTTTATTTATTTTATTTATTTCTTTGTTTCTTTTCTATTGTTTTTGTTAGTTTTAAAGTAATTTTGTATTCTGTCCCAGAGTAATTTTGTATCCTTTGAACACAGTTGTTCGCTATTTCTCTTCTACAGTTTAATAGATGTTGGGGTTCTTTGAGGTACAGGATAGCAAATTTTTCATGAAGGCATAACCTACATGGGTCGTGTAGGTCTCTAGTTGTGTGTGCTTGTCTTACTATTTTCCATTCGACTACCGGGGAACGTCCGCTTTGCTTGAGTTTCCATTATTTGTTTGCTAGTGTTGTTTTCATGCCGTGTTTTGTTTTGTTGAATGTACTTTTGTGGACATAATATCGAGTTTTGAAATCAAGGGAAGTCATACCACCGTTATATTCGGGTTTTCTTTCGCAAATATTGTGGCTTGGTAAACTATGCTTTTGGTTATACATTTATTTTGAAGTGGGCAAAGCGTGTGGTAGTTACAGTTGCATTTATCTTGTTCGTTATTAGTATTTTTATTTTTATTTCTAGTATGTTTGTTTTTGTCCGGAGTTGTTATTTTCTTCTTCTTCTTCTTCTTCTTCTTCTTCTTCTTCTTATTATTATTATTATTATTATTATTATTATTATTATTATTATTATTATGTCTGCTAGTTATATATGTGTCTCTTGTGTTAGTTTTATTTTTGTCATGGTGTCTACTTTTTATTGTTTATTTTGTTGTTGTCATTATTTTTATTAATTTTTTTTATTATGTGCTTTAATTATCATCTTTAAATTTTCGCAGCAGCTGTAGGATAGTTTAAGGGTATTTTTATTGAAAATTTTGTGTAAGTGGTAGGTTGCGGGAAAGTGTTTTTCGATAAGACCTAGAAATTTCTTGCCAAGTTTTGTTTTTAATATTTAATTGTCTGGGGCCGTATACCAGATTATAATACTTTTTCTTCTATTTTTAATTTTATTATAATAATTTGTGTTTTGTTGCTTATATTTTATATCAATATTTTTGTATCCACTATTTTAGGGATGTTTAATACATATTGGTTGACCTATGTACTGCATTGTCATCGCTTGAGTTATTGCTGAGTCTACTTACGACCGAGTTAGGAATCTGTTTTATAATTGATGGTGCATGATTGGACTTAGGGTTTCCGTATATTGGAGTAGCGTTATCTTTTAAGTAGGGCTATATGTGTTTCTTTCTAAATTTAACGTGGCGTCCAGGAATTTGTTATTTGTATGTTTGCTAATATGTCTACCTTTTGGCCATTTTTTTCATTTCCTTGTGTATGATTTTCTTAAAGTAATCTTCCTTGACGTTGTTGGAGTCTTTTATTATAGCTTGTCCATCATCTCTATGTAGTATCAAATATGCTTGTGAGGCTATATAGAATGAATAATATCACAAGATCTGATGCCTCTGCAGAATCCATGGCACCCGTCGCCAAATTTAACGAATTTGTCATTTTAGTTTTTATCCATTGGTTATTGTTATTTATTAGAACTGAATTTCTACATTTGTTTGTTTACTCTCGAAAGTATTGCTTTACTAATTCCACCTATTTCTGGTTTAGTTGGGTTTATCAAGCTGATGCTGGTATTATTATTGAAGTCCAATTTGTGGTCTTTGAGTAGAATGTATGCCTCTCTATGTATTAATTTGCCAAATTTTTCGATAATTTTTCATTTATCGGTAATTTGTTTACTTTCAGTATTTATTATATATATGTAGTGACTTTCGTTTGTATCTAGTTTTTCGTAGTTTTCGTAATGTTTTGTGTGATTAGTTTGTTATATTCTTGTTTATCTATTTTATAAAAGTTTCTAGTTTTATCTGCCTTTACAAAGATTTTATTAGAGTTGTCTATGTTTCTTACAATTTTGTGTAGTTTCCGTTGGAAATTGTTAGGTTGCTTGTGGAATTCCAAGTTTTAATTACGATTAAAAGGTCATGTTCAAAGTTCATCAAAAGGTCTACTGTTTTCGCATTTTCTAAAACCATAGGATACTTTTTTGTTTACGTTTTAATTTTTAAGGAAGAAATTTGCTCGATCGCATTCGGCGTATTAGTTCATCTGTTTTTTAATTAATTTAATAATATAGCTATGTTTGCTAGGTGTGGGGATGTTTTTTCAGCGATGTTTCGAAACTAACTCTTTCCATATTTATTTAATGTGGTGAAATACATTCTTTTGAGAGTGCTCAACTGTTTCAGCCGCTAAGTGTAACTACTTGATTAACTCACATAAAATTTATATACGAAAGTATAAATTTATGCGTAAACTTTAAGTATTTACTTCAAAATGGTCAACACATAGGTAGAACTAGTTAGTAATTTATAAAATATATATGATGATTAAGCTACACTGAATATACTGCGTTTCATCAACTCTAGGATTCTCCACACTTATGCGCGAATTATGTGGTTGTCTGTCGTTTTTATATACGCACTTTCTATTGAGATTTTAGTGACCCCAATAAGTTTTCTAGTATCCACCGCGGCCTACCTATAAGCCAATGAACATGCACTTACAGGGCAAATCCCCATTTAACCTCTGGTTGACCTGATTGTTTGTGCTCTATATAATGTCTTGACCTATTTTAAATCTAGTTTTTAATGTTAGTTTATATATACATATATATATATCATCATCATCATCATCATCGGCGGTCACTCGTGTCCGAGTAAGACTGTCCTCCGTTGTGGCTTCTGTGGGTCCTCAGGTGAGCATAGAGCCCAATCCTAGACCCAATTTGTCTTGTGCAATTTGGGCAGATAAAGGTAGTGGTGGTGGGGTAAGGTTGGGTGTGTCTGGTTAATAATCTGTCCTTTCTGTGCTTGCGCCTATCCTCAGCAGCTTTATTTAGGTCACTACTATAAAGCGCAGCACCTTTGTGGGCAGCGCTCCTCCATGCCAACCTGCTCCCAGCCACGTCCTCCCATGTCTTAAGGTCCATGTGAAACCGCTTTAGATTTGCTTTGATGTTGTCCTTATACCTCATCTTTTGGCAACCCTGGGCACGCTTTCCCTCAACAAGCTGAGAGTAGAAAATCTGTTTTGGGAGGCGGAGATCCGGCATTCGGACAACATGACCAGTCCATCTGAGCTGGCGTTGAGCAACAGTAGCGGTGATAGTGGGAATATCAGCCTCACTCAGGACGCTGGTGTTGGTGCGTCGGTCCTTCCAACTAATTCTGAGGATTTTTCGGAGGCATCTTTGGTGGTACGTCTCCAGGGTTTTTACGTGCCTCCTGTATGTGGTCCAGGTCTCCGATCCATAGAGAAGAGTGGGCAGCAAGACAGCTTTATATACCATGATTTTGGTCTTTGCCAGAAGGTCACGGTTCTCAAATACTCTCTTCCTTAGCCTTGAGAAAGCCCCACTGGCACAGCTGAGACGGTGTTGTATTTCATCATCTATGTTGGCTTTTGATGATAGGATGCTGCCTAGGTATGGGAAGTGGTCCACATTTTCCAGTCTTGCGTTGTCAATGGAGATGTTTGGGGGTGAGACTGGAGTACTGTTTGGTGGTGATTGATGGAGGATTTGGGTTTTTTTTATATTAATTATTAGTCCTAGCTGTTTGTACGCCCTCGTGAAGGCAACCAGTGTACACTGTAGGTCCTCTTCTGAGAGGGCTACAAGGGCGTTATCGTCTGCATACTGTAGCTCCATAATGGATATGGTGTTCGTTCGACCTTTGGCCCTAAATCTGTTGATGTTAAAAAGTCGGCCGTCGGTTCTGTACATAATCCGAACTCCATGGGGAAGATGTTTGTCCGTAAGATGGAGGATAGCAGTAATAAAGATGGAGCATTTCTCTGCTCTCTACCACAGGGAAAGCCCTAGCTCGGGTTTTGGCCAACAGGCTTACACCCCTTGCAGAAACCATCCTTCCCGAGTCCCAAAGTGGCTTTCGACCAAATAGAGGCACGATGGACATGATCTTCACTGCTCGTCAACTCCAAGAAAAGTGCAGGGAGCAAAATTTACCATTATACATGGCTTTTATAGACCTTACTAAAGCCTTTGACTCTGTGAACCGTCAAGCCCTTTGGCTGGTTCTTGCAAGGTTTGGATGCCCAGAGAGGTACACTCGGGTACTGAGACTGCTGCATGACAATATGTCAGCTACAGTCCTCAGTAGTAGTGGAGATGAAACAGAGCCCTTCAGGGTTGACACGGGAGTGAAACAGGGATGTGTCATTGCCCCAACCCTGTTCTCCATCTTCATTACTGCTATCCTCCATCTTACGGACAAACATCTTCCCCATGGAGTTCGGATTATATATATATATATATGCATACATATATATGTGTGATAGTCTATGCATATGCATGCTTATTTATTTTATTTATTTGTTTATTTTCTATTGTTTCTTTTAGTTTTACAGTTATTTTGTATCTCTATCCTACAGTAAATGAAATAATGTTCTATTGTTAAGTGCTTTTTATTCAAGAAGTCTGAGGAAAGGCTGGTTATGTGAAGATTTTCAAACGACAAAATGATTGAAATTGTCAAACCGGTAGAGAAACAATTGTAACTTACAATGAAATACACTTTTTGTTGCTACCAATTCTTTTTTTAATGTCTTGGTTTTGTTAATACAGTACATTAATGCTCAATTCTGAAATATAATAATTTTGTAGCTTACTTTTTAATTTTTTTTTTCATTATATTTACACCCCAAAGAAGGTACATTGCCACTTTGGTGTAGGGGGCTACTATCAGAGGCAACAACTACTGGGGTACTATGTAGGGATTTGGGCAGCAAGATGTCGGTTCACGTTGCACTTGAACGTCTGCACGTCAGTAGAGTTCGGGAAGCAGGGACCTGGAATGGAATTCCAAAGTCTAGCGGTTCTGGGGAAGAAACTACTGGTGTAGAAAAATCTCTTACATCTAAGGATCTCTACAGTGTGGGGGTGGGATTTTGCAGCCTGTCGGGTCTGTCGAGAATGTAAACGTCGTGAGGGCACAAGTGCTTGCAGTTCGTTAAAGCATTCACCATTAAATACTTGTAGAACAGTCAGAGGGATGCAACGTATCGCCGATGGGACAGAGGCTGAAGCTTAGATGCCAGTTCAGGGCCTATCAGATTTGCGACTCTCTTTTGAACCCTGTCAAGGAGAGAGAGACTAGTAGCCGATGCACAATCCCAAATATGACAGCGATACTCCATACATGGGCGAATGGTGGCCTTATAGAGGTACATGGTACGTTCGGGTGTTAGTAGTTTTCTAGCACAGTAGAGAGAGCCCACCTTCCTTGCAGCGGCCCTGGCAATGCCTTCAATGTAATTGTTCCAACGCATGTTTCCTGCGAACGTTAGGCCAAAGAATTTGGAAGATGTACTCTCAGATAAATAGTTGTTGGCCAATGCTATATGTGGTAGAGAAGTTTTCTGGTAATTATTGAATGACACTAGTCTTGGCGGCATTGAACGTGACCATCCATTTTTGTCCCCATTCCACTACAGATTGGAGGTCATCCTCTAGTGTTTCTGCCATTTTTTAGATATGTGTTCATTTGTTTTCCTGTTGTGCCTGTTATAGAGTGTGCTGTCATCAGCATATATACCCATCTCAGAGGCAATTTTGTCGGGGAGGTCATTTATGAATATCAGAAACAGTAGAGGTCCAAGGATAGACCCCGGAGCACTCCCGCATTTATATCATATTGTTTAGATGTACGACCGTCAAGAACAACCTGGATTTTTCTCTTATCTAAGAAGGATTTAATTATGCTAAGTATTCTACCCGTGATACAGTATAATCTAATTTTTCTGAGGAGACCCTCATGCCATACCCTGTCAAAAGCCTTAGATATATCTAGAGCTACCGCTCTGCCCTCCCCGCTTTGTCCAGTGAATGGTATATACGTTCAGAGATTACAGTTAGGATGTCTTCTGTGGAACGGGCTTGTCTAAATCAATATTGTTGGTCACTCAGAAGTTTAGCATCTGTAAGGTGATGAACTAGAGCATGGTTAATTAAGGTCTCAAATATTTTGGCAAAAGTGAGAGGAGGCTAACGGGGCGATAATTTAATGGGTCAGTTCTTTCGCCATCTCTTTTTGGTTATAATTCATTGGTACATGAAAAATTTACTGAATTATACGAACCCAATAAAATTCAGTATATTACAAACAAGTATGTATATATATGTATATATTTATTTATATATATGAATACCTATATATGTGGCTGTTATATTTAAACTGTTACTTTTAAATCAGTTATCTATAACCATCAGTTTCGCCATCTCAGTGAAAATTTTATATCTATATCATTAATTGCTAGATGAAAGATAGTGTGTTTAAATAGCTACAGAATGTACATTATATAAAATAAATCCAAAGTAATCTTGTAAATTCAATTTTACTTAAATTTTAATACCTTACTTTGTAAAATTTGTAAAAGTGCACTTTGAAGATAAATAAATTTCAGATTGAATCTTGTACCCTTATTTTTAAAGCCTATAGTAAAAACATTTTGTTTAACAATTTTCATGCCTTGGATGCCTTTTCTAAGTTGTATCTTATCTTTTTAAGATGATATTATAACATTCTCCTTCTCTCTATTTCAGTTTGTATTTCTCCTCACACCAGACCTCATTTTTGCAACTCCGTCCTGGTATTATTACAGGTCTTAATATTCTGTTTCAGTTTGTATTTTTCCTCACACCGAAACTCATTTTTGCAACCCCTTCTTTGTATTATTACAGGTCTGAATATTCTCTATGTTTCAGTTTGAATTTCTCCTCACACCACAACCCATTTTTTCAACCCCCTCTTTGTAATAGAGGTCTGAATAATGAAAAAAATCTGATTAAAAAAAAAACTTTAAAATAACTGTTTTAGATGAATTTTTTTACATTGATACGCACAGGCGGCTGAAAACCTAGATTCCGGCCATAGCCATGGTCTTTGGTGTGGTTTCATATGAGAGCCGTATAATGCCACATCACCTTTTCGAAGTCGGCTTGAAAATAAACACCAAAGTGTACCTGGATATGCTAAAAAGTGTAGTGATACTCTGTTGCAATCATGTGTACGCTGGTAGACATTGGATGTGGCAGCAGCACTTGGGCCTTGCGCCACAAGTTCAAAGAAACCTAGGTTTGATTTCAAAAGGAGTGCTACAAATTTGTAGTCTTTTCTCACTGTCCCCCTGCTCCACTGGATCTGAACCCGCTGGACTAGTTCTTCTGGCCATCCGCCGAGAACATCACAAACACGATCTTCTCCAATATTAAAGCCAGACTTTTCCCCGCCATCCGCCAACTATTCACCGAGATCCCGCCGGCACTAGTTGAAATGGCATGCTCCGAGTCTCGAACCCGTATTGAGGCTCTGAATTATGCTGAAGACGGTTACATTGGATATATATATATATATATATATATATATATATATATATATATATATATATATATATATATATATATATATATAAGCATAGACATGCACACACATATATACATACACACATATACATGTGTATATATATATAGATACATATAATATATGCCCACACTCTCACACACATATATACACACATACATATATATATATATATATGCACACACACACACACACATGCATACATATTTATATATACATTTTATTACATTTTTTTAAACGAACTCTAATTAAATTACAGAATATAAAAGAATTAACTCTTAATCCATTAAAATAGGCTATTCTACAAGAAATAAACATCTAATAAAATAACTAACTATTGGCAAGTATAGATGAGAAAATATTTAAACAAACGATTTTTTTTTACAGATGTTAAAATCAATTTGCGACAGAGAAAGAAAATCACGACTGAAAGAATTAACACAGCCACGAAGAGAAATGAACAGGGGCAACGCGTCTCGTTTCGATTTCGAGAAAGAATTTAATAAAGGAACACACTTCTTATTGTAATAAGACATGTAAGTCTTTCATACCCATGTAAAAATAATATTTGGAAATATTAAGAACGTGAAGTATATAATTTGTTTAGTAAAATGATGGGAGTCGTAATTAAATTAACCGAAAAAAATGTTTACATGACGTACACAAGAACTAAATCATAAGCTGTGCTAATTAGCAGCTCCAGTTACTTTTCTGCCTTCAATAATATAGAATACATTATTGCGTCTTGAGAACTATCTCTACTATAAAGCTGAGTTATTGCCAGAAAGGATAACAGATAAAATAGTGTTTAGTGATCGTTATAGTGGTGGTGGCAAATTCAAATTTCGTAAGTTGTAGGTCAGATTAGAAACATTGTTTATGGCTGACATTTGAAACCTCTGCTAATGCATAGTTAAATGAAGGCGGGCGTGATGAATTACTATAACAGCTGCCTCCTCCCCTTAAAAGCCAGCCAGCATTTTTCCAGCAACATATCATCAATGATACGTTATTTGTTTCAATATTTTAAGCATTAAATATATCAACCCGACGCGGAATAAATAAATGAATAAATAAATAAATAAATAAATAACTGCATTAATCAATCACGCCATAGTATTTTAGTTTATTTTGTTTTTATTGTTGCTTTTTCTTTTTTTCTTAGTCAGGTCTGTATGATTTGTTTCGAATATAATTCAGTTCAACTGTTTAAAACACGCATGCTATAAGAAGGGGAAGGATGAAAAGAAGACATAGTAGAAGGAAAGAGTAAGGACTAAAGGAAAGACGAAGAAAATTTAAGTAATATTACGAAGAATGAGCAGAAGAATGGTTAGTAGTAGTAGGAGTCGGAGTAGTAGTAGTAGTAGTAGTAGTAGTAGTAGTAGTTAAAACAATTGTATGTAGTAACAGATGTCCATCCAGCGCGGCCGCAGCCTAGTTTTAACTCACTGCACAAGTTTTTTACAAGGAAATCTCCACTTATCAAGGCCAAGACCCCACTCGAGAATGGAGATTAAAGAGTGCAGACTGGTCAAAAGTACAATATCATAATAATCGGTAGAAGTGTAAATTTAGTAAATGCCATTACTTAAAGGAAACGGCTCATATATTTTATCGTGCCGCCATCACTTGATGGAGTGCTTACCACGGCTTAAGAGAGCCCAATCTAGCCCCGAGAGAAGGATGTACCGCATCAATTTCTCAACCTAGTATTTTATCTCGCGGAACATACAGCGCCTCGTCTTCACAAATGGTCACCCATCTGGTACTGGAGAAGCTCAACGTTGCTTAACTTCGTTTATCCGACGAGAACCGGTGTGTTAACGTGATTGTGCCGTAGAACAGATGTAAAATATAATAATAGTATGCAAAAATAAAGATGATGGCGGGGAAGAGTTCATGGACATAAGTCACAGCGAAATTTGGGAAGGGAATACATATATTATTGTAATTAACTCGCTGATTCGGTCATTTAAATAATCAAGCTGTGAAACATACGCATACTGACAGCTCACACGCCGAATTAATGCCTCGTCAATATTTCTGCCGTGACACCATTCTCTCTTGTGTAATATCATAGCATATAACTAAGATTATAAATTTAGAAATTCTTATAGAATTATTCACGACTATAATTTCTTAGGAATAAAATAGTTTTAAACGAATTCTACCCCATCTATCTATAAATTTGTGTGTAATATTGTTTTGGTCTATTTCTTAGGTAGTCAGTACATTACTCTTTTAAAACAGAGAAAAACAAGTTTTGAAAGTTACGTTATTCAAAAACAACAAACTTGGTAAACTTTGTTATTAAAAATGGCAATCCTGGACAATAATATAAATTAAATTCTTTTTTTTTTTTTATGAAGCATTTATTTCGAAAATTAAAATCGTAGTAACTTCGATGTGAAGCGGTTCTTCAAAGAAGAACAAGTAAGCGAAATATTATGTCACCAACGGAGCATTCGAAAGAAACAGGGAAACAAAAAGAAGAAAATTGTTTGAGAAGAGTTGCTGGAATAATGGAGTACATTAAGAATTGTCTCTGCAATGCAATTTTTTTTTAATTTTATAGTGAACTATGTAGTGCAATGATAAGTCTGTGCATTTATTATTACTTAATGTTTACCTCGTTTTGAGTGAGGCCTATATTTAATCCAAAACACAATATACATAACAGGGCTTTACATTGTTAGATGAAATTTGATTAAAAGCATGTTTTATAAATACACACACATATACAAAAACATATATATATATACATATACATATATATATATATATATATATATATATATATATATATATATATATATAGGATGACCTAAAAAACAGGTCCCAACTCTAATTAGGCCCCGTTTCTTAATGTGTTCTCTTAATGAAATGAATCTTTGGTCATAGCTAGTTTATTATATTCTAAACATCACATAAAAACAATAGGGTCTATGCCTTTTTACTCCATTCTATAGCATATCTTCTAGATGGCCTGTGTTTTTTTTTAGTCACCCTGTATATATATATATATATATATATATATATACATATATATATATATATATATATATATATATTAGTAAGTAATTTATAAAATATATATGGCGATTAAGCTACACTGAATATCCTGCGTTTCATCAAACTATAGGGTTCGTCAGGCTTATGCGCATAAGCCTGACGAACCCTATAGTTGGATGAAACGCAGAATATTTAGTGTAGCTTAATCGCCATATATTTTATAAATTACTAACTAGCTCTACCTACGTATTGAGCACTTTTGAAGTAAATACTTAAAGTTTACGCATAAATATATACTTTCATATATTAAATTTATGCGAATAAATGAAGTAGTTATATATATATATATATATATATATATATATGTATATATATATGTATATATATACATATATATATATACATACAGGGTGACCCCATATATATATATATATATATGCATATATACATATATATATATATATATATATGTGTATACAGGATGACCCTATATATATATATATATATATATATATATATATATATATATATTTGGGGTCATCCTGTATATATATATATATATATATATATATATATATATATTTAAAGGAGATTAGAACAATAGTCTAAAGAGTTGAGTGTACTTCAATGTAACAGTGAAATCACTAGTTTCATTGAAATACAGGAAAGAAAATGTGCTCGTTGTAATTTAGATATATAATAAGCTCGATAGGTAAATATCCTAGAGCTAATTCAATATTAAGTAATGTGATTGATGATTTAAAATTCAAAAAACAAATTATAATCAAATTAAAAATCAGTTTCACAAGAAGGAACAACAACAAAATCAATTATCTGTACGATCGTTTCGGAAAACCGTGTTTTTTTATTGTGGTAGACATACAGTTACGGACAATAATTATTACATATAGTTTCCTAAATATATATATATATATATATATATATATATATATATATATATATATATACAGGGTGACCCCCTATTTATATATATATATATATATATATATATATATATATATATATATATATATATATATATATATGCATAGAGAAAGCCAGAGCGGGAGAAACCGAGAGAGTCTGAGATAAATACATACACACATATGTGAATGGCTTGGGATGGGGAGAGAAATAGTGAAGAGAGAGGAGGGTAGTTGGCTTCCTAGCATAATATACTGATAAACGGGGCATGATATCTTTTGACACGAAATGCAACCAGGATGTTCAAAATTGGAATCTATTGCGTTCTATTGGGACTCATCCACGCGTGCCTTTTTTTCTTAGATCTTCGAGAAAATGTAAATAAAATAGGTTAATGGTGGATCGATATGTTATTGATCGATGATATCGTATTTAAGGCTCACTCTTCAATCCGTCTTTCTCATTGCACTCTTAATGTTTTAATTAACAAAACGCATCCAGGTTTATAATTATTAATATACTTCTGATTAATGCTTTCCATCTGAAAATCATCCGTACTGTATTTAAGAATGTGAGAGCGCGTTTGTTTTTACCTTAGTAATATACATATTCAATAATCTATCATTTACACACCAGAGAAATGTACCTTTATACCGTCAGGACATTATTCTGTCTTTATCGTTATTTTATTTGCTAGTTGTTTTGGGTACAGAATATAACTTTTAAAGAACGAATAATGGGGGGCAGGACTAGGAAAGTCTAATAGTTTTACAAGCGGATGTACGAGATGTATGCGTGCATTTCCCAATTTATTTTACTGAACAGTTTCTCAATTGGGGCACAAATTATTTTAATTTATTCGACTATTGAATAATGACTACGTTCACCGTTGCTTAACTTTGTCGATCTGATGGGAACCGGCGCGTACACGTGATTTGATGGTTACTATGATACGCAAATATTAGCATTAAATTTCTATTCTTCTTTCCGAAATTAAATTAAGCAACCCGTCCTAATCTCCATTATAATAGAAACGCCATCAGGATATGAATCACTTGACATCATTCTGATCCGGCGATCTTGTCTTGGACACGGTAAATTATAATAACAAGGAAATTGTTGAAGAGATAGTTTTCGCTTTGCGAACGAGTCTACGGCTGTTTAGAGGATGGCCTACTTGGGGCAATATGTTTTATTCATTATCTACTAAAACGTGGCAGTGTAATTAAAATTGTTATGAGGCTTATAAAAGGCTTTGTTTGCGCATCGCGTTTCGCTTTGATTATCAAGTGATGAAATTGACTCCAAGAACCTAAACATAACATCAATCCTTCTGTCATTCTTAACGCTACATTTCTTTTAAAACCATTTTCGATTTCTCTATACATCTTTCTCGCTATTTTCTATCTGTATATATTAGATATCTGTATGTTATGGAGTAACCATTAAACTAAGTAACAATTCATGATAAATTTAGGAAAACTGAAATCACTAGGTTTACAAGCACGCTATATATTTAGTTTGATTTTGTTTTATACGAAATTGGTGACAAAAAAGTGTGATAGTCTCTCTGGAGAAAAAAAGATATTTCTGATTTTGTGAAATTTAAACACACATTTTAATGAATTAAACGCGAACAGGTTTCTATGCTTGCTAGTTTGTGGCATGAACAATTAATTTAATCTTTTAACTAATTTCTTATTTTTTAGATTTATGTTAATATTTTATGGAAGCCTTCTGTAATGCCTTCCCTCAGAATGCAGATAAACCACGCTATCACACAGCTCCCCTTTAGATCATCTTAATCAAACGACGTTCAGCATAGTCACTAAGAAAATTGTGATTGCTTGGTAATAGCTGTGGTCGGATGTACTCTCCAACTTTCAAAAGGATAAGCGCCGGCAGGCTATTCTTGACCAAGGCACGCTGAATAAAATATATGAAAAAAAGACGCGCGGCCACTACCCAAGAGCGTTAAGGGACTCATCCATCATTGTACATGTCTTTTATAAAATATACAAATCCCACTCTATTTATTAAATTGTATATTAATACGCTTCTTAATATTGGATAGGTGTGTATTTAGACATGTGTAGGTAGAGGATAAATTCCTAAATCTAATAACAAGATGTAATGAATTCATGAATACTACAAAGGTTAAGGGGGCAAGCGTAATATATGTTTAGTTTAATCAACTCTAATGCGATATAGCTAAAACGTACGATATAGCCTCTCATGGAAACGCATACATATTGTTTTCTTTATTTTAATACGTAATCTATTAGAGTAAATGCGATTACCTTACTAGTTTGTAACAGGGAACAGTTATTAAACGTTTTACAAATTTATAATTGTAAAGATTTAAATGATCGTTTTACGAAAACAGTTCGTTATGCTTTCGTAGTGTGTGTATATAAAGTGACGTATTATTTACTGCATGGTCTTTAATAATTTACTGTGACCGGCCCGTTTTTGTATAAACGATGTTGCATTTGGCGAGTAAATTGTAAATTTTTGCTCCTTAGAAGAACTCAGATGGGCGCTGTAAAAACATCACTATGTCAAAAGGGAATATTTTTGGAGATTATCTTGTGTAATTAGATTACATAAAAGAGGGCGCTAGGGAAAGCAAACGCTAATCAACATTGATTAAATGGAATAATACACATATATACAAACAGTAATACGAAGTAACAGAAACAATAGTTGCGGACACTGTATGAGACATTTAACAAGTCTCCTGGTGAATAGTGTGTGCATGTGAAATACAACAAGTAAGGTCGTGATTGTTAAGCCAATATTTTAGAGGGAAATATTTTAACAAGTAAATGCTGAGATAAACATCCATACAAAAAAAGTCATCGAGAAACAATCATTCATTATCATAATTTAATGATGTAGTCGACATGTAGTCAGACAGTGAAACAGAAGGACGGAAGAGTAAATCATAGACAGCACACTCTAATATAGGGATTAAATAAAATATTGTACGAGGGCTGTAATTAATATAGAATAATGTAGTAATTATGAAACCCTTGATGAGTTAATTACAAATGACAGCTTATTAAAATAAAACATACAACGTTTTTTTTAAAGGATGCATACATTAAAATATGTATTGTAATATATATGTGATATATGCACGAGGTCAAAACATCGTTATATTCATTACCTTTACAGCAGCAGAAGTATAGCGTAGTGGTGAAAAGCCTCGACTGTCATTATATATATATATATATATATATATATATATATATTTGTAGTACTCAACATACAGTCCTGTTTCGCTGTATCGCAACTAATCAGTGCTGCTAGACTAGCACCCCTCGCAAGCCTAGGATTGAACCTAGAATCATCGCGTTGATTGTCAGCAGTTGAAACGATCGACCCATGGGAGAGGTGCCTGTAAATAACTTCGCCAAATGTCCATTTTAAACAAACATTTTGTCCACCAAATTTATAGTGTTCACACCGCTTATTAATAAACAGACACGTACACACAAACAACCACACACACACACACACACACACACACACATATATATATATATATATATATATATATATATATATATACACACATACATATATGTATATATATTAAGGGGATTAGAACATCAGTCTAAGGAGCAGAGTTTATTTTAATGTATTAGTAAATGCATTAATACAATTAAAAGAAAACAGTGCTAGTTGTAATGTATATATATAATAAGCTCGATATGCATATCCTAGAGCTATTTAACATTGAGTAAATTCACTGATAATTCATAAAATTATTGAAAATTGGCTTCAAAGGTAAGAACAAACAAGATCAATAAATTGTACGATTGTTTCGGAAACGATGTTTTTATTGAGACAGACAATACCACTTGGACAATAATTTTATCATTTGATTTTATAAAACGCAAAAAGTGTGGGCAGAGGTTTTATATATACTAGCGGGCGGTAATCGGTGTTGCCCGGGTGTTTGTAGGTGTGTGTATTGGTGAGGATAAGTAATAACCCTGAAACGATGTTAAAAAAATCGGAAAAACCAAATCTAAAAAAGAACAGTGAAAAACAACCGCTGTGTGTATAGGGGTGAGTAAACTAAAGAAAAAACGAAGTAAATAAAATAAAGAAACGTTGCCCGCGTGTCTAAAGATGTAAAAGAAAAAAATAGTTTTGGTTGTGAGGCTGGATTGAACCCGGAACGCGGAGGTGAAACTAACTCCAACCATTTAACTGTCTAGTCCAAGAGTAAGAGGAATTGATTATAGTGTTAAAATAAGGCTTATAAAGCGAGTGAAAAAGGTTTGATTGACAGATAGCCACTAAATGAGTTCATCGCGGGAGCGTTACGAGATGACGTAGCGGTATTTAATTTTATATTAAATTACGTATTTCGTTTCCTGTCTAGACATCTCTCTCTATCTGTCTCTCTCTCTCTCTCTAACTCTCTGTTTGCGTTTGTGTATGTCTCTCTCTCTCTCTCGCTTCGTCTTCCTTACTCTAAAGACTGTTACTAAAAAAGAAAATGGCCTCAGGCTGTTTTTTTTTGTAAAAACTTCGATCGTTAATATTTTTTGTAATCGTATTTTTTTTTTACTTCACATTTTAGCTTGTTATTTTTCGGTAACTTTTGTATCTAACTATTTTGAATGTGCGAATAACTTTGGTAACGTTGCCATAGCGTAGAAGTTCATAGTTTAGCTTGTGTAAGAGTTACATTTTTTTACCGATAACAACATGTTTTTTTTAATTCAGACTGCAGTTAGAGCTTGCTGACGTCAAGATCACGTGACATGACTCAGCGTGTTTTAAATACCAGTTGACCCAAAATAAACGGTCCCGCGTATACTTTATGTAGAAGAGTTTTCGCCTGTATTGTTTTGGGCTGTTATAAATCGATTTCAAAATATGTAATGTTTAACATTACAATGTCGCTTTTTGGGGGACCCCCCTGGAGGAAATCGATCAGCTGACGCACTTCTGATGGTTATTTTGGGCTAATTTTTCGATATTTTTCGTCCGGAGGGTGGAGCTTTAATATGATATTAAGTTGATGAATTTTTGTTCCGTCGGTACAAAAGTTTTTAGCAAACACGCAAACATACATACATACATACATTTTCGCTTTTATATATATAAACTAGCGGTGGGGTACCAGGCGTTGCCAGGGTGTTTTTAGGTGTGTGTATGGGGCGATGACTAATAACCTTGAACCGATGTTAAAAAAATTCGGAAAAACCAAATCCACTCCCCCAAAAAAACAGCGAATAAAACCGCTGTGTGTATAGGGGGGTAAACTAAAGAAAAAGCGAAGTAAATAAAATAAAGAAACGTTGCCTGCGTGTCAAAAGATGTAAAAGTAAAAAATAGTTTTGGTTGTGAGGCTGGATTGAACCTGGAACGCGGGGGTGAAACTAACTCCAACCACTTAACTGTTTAGTCCAAATGAATTAATTACAGTGTTAAAATAAGGCTTAAAAAGCGAGTGAAAGAGGTTTGATTGACAGATAGCCACTAAATGAGGTAGCATTATTTTATTTTTTATTAAATTACGTATTTCGTTTCCTGTCTAGACATCTCTCTCTCACTCTCTGTTTGCGTTTGTGTGTGTATATCTCTCTCTCACACTTCGTCTTCCTTACTCTAAAGACTGTTACTAAAAAAGAAAATGGTCTCAGGCTGTTTTTGTTTTTGTAAAAGCTTCGATCGTTAATATTTTTTAATCGTATTTTTTTACTTCACATTTTTGGCTTGTTATTTTTCGTTTAACTATCGTATCTAACTATTTTGAATGTGCTAATGACTTTGGTTACGTTGCCATAGCGTAGAAGTTCATAGTTTAGCTTGTGTAAGGGTTACATTTTTTTACCGATAACAACATGTTTTTTTTTAATTCAGACTGCAGTTAGAGCTTGCTGACGTCAAGATCACGTGACATGACTCAGCGTGTTTTAAATACCAGTTGACCCAAAATAAACGGCCCCGTGTATACTTTATGTAGAAGAGTTTTCGCCTGTATTGTTTTGGGCAGTTATAAATCGATTTCAAAATATGTAATGTTTAACATTACAATGTCGCTTTTTGGGGGACCCCCCTGGAGGAAATCGATCAGTTGACGCACTTCTGATGGTTATTTTGGGCTAATTTTTCGATATTGGTCGTCCGGAGGGTGGGGCTTTAATATGATACAAAGTGTGTGAATTTTTGTTCCGTTGGTCAAAAGTTTTGAGAAGACACACAAAAATACATACACACATACATACATTTCCGCTATATATATATATAGATAACTTTACGATTTAGAAAAATAGTTGATAAGCAAACAGGCAAAAACTCAATAGATATAAAAACTAAATGTTGCCTCTTTCACGTACGTATTCTAGCAAGATCAAGCCAACGCATTAATTCACCACCAATTATACGAGGTGCCCTTATTTAAAGTTTCTATTCATGTAGGATCGACGTCTCCCTGGATACCGCAGACTGAATATAGTCATATTCGTCCCAACAGGAGAAATATAGCATTCCCTGCCCGTGTTCCTCCGCCCAATATCACTAGGAAACAGATGCAGTATCAAGGTTTTTACTTGCTTTGAATAACATTTACACTATATTGTTTCTCTCTTTTTACGTGACTTGCCTTGGCCTTCGGGCCAGGATCAAAGTGTAGCATCTGTTCCGGCAGATACTGCACTTAAGATAATTTGTACCAGTCAATGGAGGGGAAACCCTCTATACTGGGACAATTATTATTTTTGGTAACCAGAGTGACCCCTTTTAGGGGAGCTGGTTTTTACCTCACATTAAAAACGGCCTTGTGCCTAATTTGCTCAGTGGGGGAGCAAATAAATACCATCTGTTCCGGCAGATGCTGCACTTAAGATAATTTGTACCAGTCAATGGAGGGGAAACCCTCTATACTGGGACAATTATTATTTTTGGTAACCAGAGTGCCCCCTTTTTGCCTACTTTTAGGGGAGCTGGTTTTTACCTCACATTAAAAACGGCCTTGTGCCTAATTTGCTCAGTGGGGGAGCAAATAAATACCAGCTGTTCCGGCAGATAATGCAAACAAAGACCATATGTGGGGGAAACCCCGCATATATAACCTTGGTCAATGTAGGGGCAACCCTTCATACCAAGTGTCACTATCCAGCTCCCCTACTCCCCAGGGAGTTTGTCCCCATTTCCCCTTCACTCATCGCTTTAAAAGTCAGTCTTGTGCCTTATTTGCTCAGTGGGGGAGCAAATAAATATCTCAAAGTGCAGTATCTGTTCCGGCAGATACTGCAAGCAAAGACCGTATGTGGGGGCGACCACACACATAAGACCTTGGCCAATGTAGGGGGAACTCTTCCTACCAATTATCACTATCCAGCTCCCATTTCCCACCCATCGGGAGCTGGTCTCCTTTCCCTCCCCCTCTCCACATTAAAAAACTCTCTCTCCACATTAAAAAACGGCCTTGTACCTAATTTTCTCAGTGGGGAAGCAAATAAATACTTCTTTTTACGTGACTTGCTGTGTTGATCGAATCCAATTTAATCAGTGATTGATTCAAATATCGCTACTATTATATGAAATAAATTTTTCTCTGTGTGTCTGTGTATGTGAGTTCGTTCCATATTGAATCCAAAACGACAAAGCCGATTTTTCTGAAATTTTACACGAAGGTACTTTATGTACATGGCAGTGTTCTTATGTAGGGTTGTTATCGGAATGTATTCGATAATAATCGATAATCAAAATATTTCGATGACAAAAGGAACATCTTATTTTAACAACACCTTATACAGCCTAACATCACAAGTACATTTGAAAAGTAGTATTACCACGCAATACAAAAGACTAATCAAATCTTATCAACAACATATTCTTTGATACAACAAGGACGCGTTGGAAATGAATGAATCTGTCCAAAGAAAAATCTGCTATGATACTATACCTTTTAGTATAAAATCATATGTAAGCCAATACCACCGCACAAGCAGTAAGTCAAGGCATAGAAAATTAGCAGTAAGTTCTTCTGTGGGAATAAAACCTTTCAAATACACTTGTGATTTTAGACTGTTCAAACTGGGCATTCCTTCTCACATCGAATTATTTCGGTTATCGATTATTGATATTTATTGAATGTACTCCCATACATGACCTATCTTATAGCACTGCCAATCAGATAAAGCACTTACAAATAGTAAATTCTTGTAAACAAACAGACCAGACTTTTTCGAGTCGATAGCGAAACAGAAACCTAACTATACACAGTTTATTTTATGTATGTAGGATTTTGTCTAAGCCAAACGAAGTCTCGCGTTTCTTGCTTAATTTCTTTAAAAGGAAGAATTAAGAGAGAATGCCATCATGACGAATAATTCGAAGCATAACCCCCATCGGAATACATTGCATTAATATTTGCTACACGTGTTCTGTTTTAGGACCTGCAGTCGTTTCTTGAAGTTGCATAAGATGATATAAAGGAATATTTGAAATAATGAAATTTATAAACAAAAAAAAACACACACACAGAGAAAATCTCAAGAAAAGCATCTTTATTTGAGTAGCTTTTAATGAAAAGCTTTGAATTAATGAAATTTAATTTGACGACAAAGTCTCCGATTTTTAATCACTGATTTTGACAATTTCCATTAAAATCATGATGCCAATGTTTTTTTTTCTTTTCGTTAAAACGTGGTGGGGAGAAAAAGGAATGCGGGAAGTAGAATGCAAAATGCATGATGCTAATGGAAATAAAATGAAAAATAAACAGAGGAGAAACAAAAATGGAAACAAATGTAAGAAGGGAAAGAGGTAGTAGAAAATAGCGAATTAGAAGGTCAAATTGAAACGGTCGTTGTTTGCAAGTTATAAAAAGAACGACGACAGAAAAATTAAAATCATGGAGACAAGAAAAACAATACAAGCAAAAAGAGGAAAGGAATTAGAATAGCATTAAAAAGAATAGAAGATTAATATAGAAGAAGAAATGAATATTAAAAGAAAGACAACATGAAAAATAACAGTTTCTACTACTACTAATAATAATGCTAAGAATAAAAAGGGAGAATCATAAGACGATTAATAAGCGAAGAAAAACGTGAAGATGAATGAGATGAAAAAGAGAAAGGAAATGAATAAAAGAAGAAAGATCAAATAAGAAGAGCGATTTTGAGGATTTTATAAACAATGGACGAAGGATAATAATAAACCATACTATACTAGAGCAAGGCCGCAAAAGGAGAAGCATATTGACGACAAAAGAGAAGAAGATAGAAAACACATCGACGAAGACGAAGCAGCAAGAAAAAGAGAGAGAGAGAGCAGAAGTGGTGGGGTGTAGAAAGGATGAGGAAATAGTGTTATTAAAAGAAAAGAAAAAAAGAGAAAATATGATAATGATGACGACGATGATGACGATGATGATGAAAGATAGATATTCATTCTATGAGGATAGCATGTTTCTTTGGGTCAGCAATTATCGGGTGGAATCTATTGTAAATCGCAATTGTATTCTTAATATCGCCCGCACTACAGATTGAAACTTTAATCCACAGAAGAGGTATCTAGAAATTGAATTTGACTTTATCAGTTAAACTACGAGTCCGTTCACTTTCCAATGTTTAACCATAATATCCCCGTGTTTACGAAAAAAAAACAATGATGATGATGATGATGATGATGATGATGATGATGATGATGATGATGATGAAAAAGTGGGGTAAGATGAGAGATAGATGGTTGGAGATGAAAATCAAAAGATAAAAATAGAAGAGACAAACGAGACAGCAGATTAGAAGTAAGAATCGAAACGTTGCTTGTTTGCAACGGAAAACCAAGATCGATGAAGTTCTCGAGAAAATACAATTATTAATAAAAATGGAGAATAAAATTAAAAATAAATACCTAATAAGGATAAGAATGAGAAACGACCAGTTAAAGATAATTTCACTGTTAATATCTTCATAATTCGTATCGTTTAGGATATGAGAACTGCTGTTCTCATTTTGATTGCTATCCTCACAATATGACGGCTAATGTAACCTCGTAAATTCTTCACGTATATATTGTCGAATTCGTGTCCTAGGTCTTTGGAGGTGTGTCTTGAGCAAAAATAAAGTGTTACTAGGCAGACAGCTTAGAACCGATACCGCGAACGTTGAAAGGAACGTAAAAAAAAACGTGCCGTTTTTGATGTTGCGCCCATTGCCAAACCGGAAGTGACGAAGGTAAAAATTAAGGTTAGTCAATCGAAAAATGAGGATGGTTGTCGAAAATATCGGCGAAAAAGCGACCCCTCCGTTTACAGTAGTGTCAAGTTGAGGGTGAACCTATCAATGTTTTTAGCGATATTTTTAAAAATAATTGTCGGTTGAAGGGTCAAGCATCAAAACGATACCAATCTTGTGAATATCTGTCGACTATGTCGAAAGTTTTAGGTAGATATACATAGACACATACATACAAGCATGCATTTAAACAGACAGGTTAGCTTTATATTGCAGATGGATGGGATAAAAAGCGAAATCAGAGCATGAATAAAATAAGAGGCAGAAAAAGAGGCAAGAAATAAAGTAAAAGGAAAAGATGAAAAAAATAAGATGAAAAGAAAGTAAGAATTGACGACAAAGAAGAAGAGAGATAAAGATGTAAAAAAAGATAGCAAACGAAAAGGTACACAGAGAAACGGAAGGAGAATATAGCAGCATGGTATATGGGAGTAGACAAAAGCAAGAATAGAAAGGAAGGAGCCATGGAAATGTATGATGAATAATGTAGACAAGGAAGGCGGAAAATAACAAGAGACTGAGAAATAATATGAATGCATGAGGGAGCCACGAAAAGAATAAAACTGAAAAGAAGAAGAAGACAAATATACAGCAGTGGAACTAAGTTGAATACAAAAAAGACGGTAAAAATAAAAGATTATACAGAATGAGGGAAGAGTAAGCATAACCGAAAAAATACGTACAAATACGAAAAAGAGAAATAAATGTGAAACATAGAAAGGATACGAGAATTAGTTCAAAGAGGAGAGCTAGATGACGAAGGTAAAGAAAGTTCAGAAATATATAATTATGACAAAAAGTACACGGAATAAAGATGATAAAGAAGGAAGGAATAAAAGAGTAAAAAGAGAGAAGGATGTTAAAGATTATAAATAAATAAAAAAAAATACATGAACGAAAACGACCCAGAAGCCAAGGAAAACCATATTTAATTTATGCATAAGGCGCTCACTCGCTTCCAAATGGATTTATTTCTGTTCGCTTCTCGCATGAATATTAACTTGAATAATTTCTCAAAACTTAATCATTGCGAAGGAGGATTTGAGAGATTTTAATTTAAGCAATTTCGACTTGGGTAATAGTTTGGTGGTGGAGCATTGCTGGAAGATGTTGTCCTCGACAGATTAAAAAAAAGGTATGAAAGATAAGCAGACGGGAAAACTGTGAAATTGGAAGTGGGACATAATTAAATTGAAAAATGGAAAATAGGTATAAAACAGATTAAAATAAAATGTAAAACATACAATGAGATGGATTAACGAGGAAGAATATGTAATAAAAAAGTGAACAGTAGCAGGTCCTGAAAGAAGAAATTTCGATGGAAATAGATTTAAAAAAAAAGTGAGTAAAAAGGCGTTAAAAAATAGGAAACAAGTATAAAAATCGAAAATAAATTTACGAAAATATATAAATATAATAAAAAGAAAAAGAATTGTGCAACAGATGTAGATTAAGAAAACACAGAAAAAGAACGTAAAAGAAATATGTGATTGCGAATAAGTATATAAATATTAATAATAAATATTAAAAAAATATATGAAGTTTGGCCAAAGAATGAAAAATAATACGATAATAATAGTAAAAAAATAATGAGAAAAACAAACGGAATTAAATAAGAAACAATAACTGAAATAGATAAAAACATGTTTCAAAAAATTAAAGTTTACAGTAGGAAAAATCAGAGAATGTTGTAATGGAAATTTTAGAAAGTAGATTAAAGGAAGGATAAACCATGATTAGTAGAAATAATAGGGAGACCAAATACTAATTTAAAAGAAAAAATCGGGAATAGAATTGAAAGTGCCAATTAGAGGGACAAATACCATGTTTAATCCTGATTCTACGAAAAAGAGCAGTTTAATAAAGAAAATGTAAATGACAGTACCGTTATAGAGATGGCGGATAGAAATGAATGAATAAGCAAAGAAGAAATAGTAAAAATGGGAAAAAGCGAATCCAAACATTATCAAGAGAAGAAATAAATTAAAAAAACTTATTGAGAAAAGAACAATTTTATTGGGAAAATGTAATTGTAAGATATGGGAAGAAAGGGAACATTATTTATATTATTCGAATTAAATGTTATTTGCACAATGTAACCTCTGTATTCTTTCAGGTATATATTGTTTACCTCGAAAGCCTTCTCAAAGGATTCCCTGATATTCACGGGATATTGTGCTGAGCGATTATTATATTCACGGTGGTGGAATGTTATCATTCGGTCAATCATGACAATACGAAGAAAATAATTGCGAATTACTTAATTATATGAGTATGAATAGTGATAGAAAAACGCAAAAGGGAGATACGGAAATACATATATTACCAAACAATCTGAAAGTAAAAAAGGAAGATCCACTGCTTTAACGAATTTCCAGTTAAACCTTGAAAATATCCGAAATTATTCAATAAAAATATATGTATGTATATATGTATGAATATAAATATATATATATATATATATATATATATGTATATATCTATATATATATCTCGCTCTCTCTCTCTCTCTCTCTCTATATATATATATATATATATATATATATATATATATATATATATATATATGTGTGTGTATGTATGTATGCATAAATACGTTCAAGTGAAACCGTTAGAGTGGGGTTCCGATACGAAAAAAAATGGCAATATTTTATTAACACAACGAATTATGGATCCGTGGAGAATACCTGAAAGTAAAAAAAGTAAGATCCACTGCTTTAAAGAATGTCCATTTAAATCTTTAAAATGTTCCAAACTATTCAATAATATATATATATATATATATATATATATATATATATATATATATATATATATATATATATATATATATACTTGCATGATTGCCCGGCGTTGCCCGGGTGTTTGAAGATGTATGTTGAGAAAAGGAAAAAAAGTGGTCAATTTCTTTTACTTTGACCCCTATTATGACCCCTTAAAATTTATTGTTTTGGGCTCAAATACAGTTATTAAGTAAGATGCATGTCCACTGAACCCATATCTAAAATGTCAAGTGTTTAGAATGAACATTGTTGGAGGCGTTTGGTAGAGTTATCAAAGGTCAAATCGTTTAACTTTGATCCCTTAACAGCACAATTTCTGGCCGAAAACCGATCACATAGAGTTTCCCAAATCTCAGTATCCTGTATATCAAATTTCAAGTCAGTAGACTAAAAATTGACAGAGTTATTGCGTAGGGAAATGTACACACACCGATACACAGATATACAGACAAACATACACTTTCACTTTTATTGATAGATAGATAGATAGATAGACTAGCATTGATGCCTGACGTTGGCCGGGTGTTTGAAGTTGTATGTTGAACAAAAAAAAGGTAATTTAAAAAAAAAATTACCCCTATTATGCCCCCTTAAAATTTATTGTTTTAGGCTCAAATTAAGTTATTAAGTTAGATCTATGTCCATTGAACTTGTATATAAAATTACATGTGTTTAGACTGAAAATTGTTGGAGGAGTTTGGTAGAGTTCTTAAAGGTCAAATCGGTAAACTTTGACCTCTTAACAGCACAAATTCTGGCCGAAAACCGATAACATAGATTTTCCCAAATCTCAATACCCTGTATATAATATTTCTAATCTGTAGACTAAAAAAAAAGTTATTGCGTAGGGAATTATACACACACAGTCACACAGATACACAGATGCATAGACAGAGAGACACTTTCACTTTTATAGATATATAGATATATGTATGTGTGTATGTATGTAAATATAAATACGTTCAAGTTAAATCGTTAGAGTGGGGTTCCGATAAGAAAAATAATATGGCGATAGTTTATTAATACAACAAATATAGATCTGGGAAGAATATGATAGTATAATATTCGTGTAAATCATTGTTAATAATGAAAATAGTTGTAAATCCCTGTAAAACTTTTTTAGAAATTCTGTTTTTTTTTAATATGGTAAAATTCTGTGAAACTATGTAAAATTAGAGCGAGATTTAGATAGAAATTCTCAAACGGCAAGGTTCCTAGCGGAATTCCAAGAATACATTATGGTTTACTCCTGCCAAGTATAACATTTCCATCGAGATACAAAATTGTAAGAGAAATGGTATATCCCAGAGCATTATCAAATTCGAAATTAAATAGATTGTGCCCGAAAACCTATAAAACTCTCTTGTAAGGGAGAATTAATCTTATCGATATATGAGAAATTGGCCTATTGTAGAAAATAGTATCATAATTACCAGGAAGCGCAGCTGATCTAAGCTAATAGTGTATATGGTCATAATAGAATCAATAAAACGTTGTAGTAAATAATCTAAAAGGAAAAATGCGCAATCAAAATCAAAGTTGTCCACACCCAAATACAAAAATTATCGGCAGCTCCAGTAACTCTCGCTTTTCTTTTTTTCCCCTGCAGTCCTCATTGACGAGGAGTGATTTTTCTGACAAAGGCTGAAGAAAAAGTTGCTTTCCAGGTCGGTATTACTTTGTGAACTGTAGTCTGCGATGTCGGAAAATTTCTGTTTCTATGTCTATCCTTGTGGCCATATCACTAGTAAGGGTGTTGGAGGTAAATGTTTCATCTGGGCTGACGTTATCCGCCTGATAGTCAGCGACCCGAGCCTTGGATTAACCACTAAGGAGGCTGTCCTATCAGCATGTGCTAAGTACCGGGGCTGCTGTATTGCAATTTAAGGTAATTGATTCTGGACAATAAAGTAGTTTCTGGTAGGGCCTCTCGATGTCATACTATTGGGTAATTGTTACGGCTTTACCTTATCATGTGCTACAAAAAATGAACATTTCTAGTATTTTTCTATCTTACTTTCCCTCTCTGTCCTGCCCCATCCAATCTATCGACCTGTTCAACAAATCCCAAAACCTAAACATCACAAATCTCCCAGAACAAACCACAAATAAACCTAGAACCCCATCCTCCAACGTAGACCTTTACTAACAGGTATCCTTCTCCAACATCAGGGGTCTACGTTCATACCTTCCAGAGTTTGAAACACAATTACAGGAGACGAAACCGGGCATACACTTTCTAAGTGAAACTGGCATAGGGCCAACCACTTCCCTAGACGAATTCATAATTAAAGGATACTCTAACTTAACATCTAAATCTGACCCCTTAAGATCGTCATGGGCATGGATTATGTGCCTACATTAAAGATGGTTTTCCATGTGGTAGGTATATCTCCAGAGAAGGCCCTACTTTACCTAATATGTGCTTCCGAATTGCACTAACGTACACCACTGCATTTTTATTTGCACTCTATCGCCCCCACAACAGTGGGATTACTATCTTTAAGAGCATATCTGAGAAAAGAGACCACAATCTATCAGCTCATCCTTCGCTAACATTCACTTAAATAAGACGGATGACGAGGGGAGGTTCTGTCATGATTTTTCAACTGCCTATGACGTCACTCAGATTGTTCACAAACCCACCCGTGTACCCGATACTACCGGTCAGTATGCATGTCTTCAAGACCTTTCCCTCACAACTTCCCCTGAGTTATGTTTATGTTCCGTTCTATCTCCTCTGGGATCCTCCAACAACTCCGTTGTAGCAGTTAAGATAAAAATGAAATGTAATAAGTCTTCAGGCGTATCTCTCAACCGTACGGACTATCGATACTATATGGCTGACTGGTATAGCTTCCGTACATTCATATATGATCAACCTCTGCATTCCATGTTTAAAAATGATGTGTCCTCTATAGTATCAGACCCACCGAATGGTTAATTTTAGATATAGACCGATTCATACAATCTAAAAAAATCTAACAGCCAGCCATGGTTCTCCCCAGAATGTGCTGCTGCCACCGCGCACAGAAATCACCTTTCCCATAGCTACCAAGGTAATAGATGTATTGAGATAAAAACTGCTTTCAGGACTGCCAGCAATCACTGTAAAAGAGTAATAAAAATACAAGAGAGCAATATGCTCAGTCCGTTTAATCCAAAGTAACTGAGCAGCGGCTTGGTTCCCACCATTTCTGGCAAATAACAAACAGGATCCTGAACAGAAGCGTGCGTTCTATCCCAGCTATCATCAACGGACCTGAGGTCATCTCGTCACCATCAGACAAGGCCAAACTATTTGCCAAGAACTTTGCACCTAATTCTACCCTATGCGACGAAGGCCATCAACTCCACGTATTTCCTCCTATAAAAAACAACACGCTATGCAACATACACATATCTGTGCGTTAGGACGCAAAGCTAATCAAGAACCTTGATTCCTATAAAGCAACTGGCCCTGACGGCATTCTAATTATAGTGCTCCAACCAAAACTTGCCTCAATACATACAAAACTGTTTAAACGTTGCGTAAAGTAGAAGTGCTTTCCAAAACCCTGGAAAACATCATTGCATGCCCTGTTTTTAAGAATTCCGATGAAAAGTCATCTCCCTCTCAGTACTGACCAATAAGTCTCCTCTGTATTATGAGTAAGTTGCTGAAATCCATATTAAATAAAGAAGTAGTCAACCAGCCCACAGAAATTCTTAGTAACATGCAATATGGTTTCCGCTCCGCAAGATTTACATCAGATGTGCTAACGGTTATATCACATAGGATTAGTGAATCTCTTGACAAAGGCTTCCTTTCCAGAGCAATTGCTCCTGACATATCTAAGACCTTCGGTAAGGTTTGGCGTAAGGGCCTATTTCAGAAGATTTCCAGCAACGGTATCACTGGTAATGCTTTCTCAATCATTAAATCATTTCTCTCCGATAGGTTCATAAGAGCAGTGGTTAATAGGCAGAAAACAGAGCCCTACAGTATTAATGCTGGAGTCCCTCAGAGGTTCATCCTGACGCCAACTCTCTTCCTGATCAACATCAATGATCTCCCAAAACACATACTTCAATTTACTATACACATCCAAACACCCGGGCAACGAAAATTCAAACTTACAAATTGAAAAAACTTGTAACTTTGAGCAAATATAAATCTCAATGCTATTATATTTACGCTTACCTATATATATATATATATATATATATATATATATATATATATATATATATATATATATATATATATATGAATGCATTTTTTTTGGTAGCACATGATAAGGTAAAGCCGTAACAATTACCCAGTAGTATGATAACCGAGTTGGGATTGACCCATAAAACATCGATTTTTCCCTTAGTCAGAGATATCTGACAAATTACTGATGACGAATGACTGACACTGATTGAATATGAAGTCAAAAAGACAACTCTTATTTTATCATTGAGTTTAGGATTAATCTAAGTGGGCCGATGTAAACAAATACTTCATCTCTACGCAAGAATGGTTGAAATAAGTTATGGTTTATAATAAACCACGTAAGACTGTAAATTTGTCCTTGAAACGCTGATCAGTCCTGCAGTCGAATAACAGACGAAAAATTCGCTAATCTTACGAATAAATAAGCGATATTTTCCGATGTCAAATAATAAATAGAGGCGAGCGAGAAAATGTAGTGAAATGGTTAAGAGAAAAAGACCGAATAAGTGTCTGCTCGTCGTTTTATTTGAAATATATAATGAAGAAAATTTCTTCATTTGCAAATTTCAGAAAAAAAACAACCAACATAAATGCTCGTGGATTCACCCGTGTTGAAACACTGATTGGGTTTGGTGGCAATCATTCTGACAGGGGATGTACGATGTAGAATTTTATCACAATGTCTGATTAAAAAGAAGGCACAGATGTATGTATAACATAATAGCTTCTGCACTATCCGCCAAGTGTTAGTCGTTTTTGTATTTTAAAGTTGCATTTATGCATTTATTTTACAAGTACGTCAACGAAATAATCTCCGATATACTTTGAACAACCTTTTTTTTTTGTTTTTTACATAGGCATCACCACATTATCAAAGCCAAGAGGCCACTCAAGGATAAGGGTTAAAGAGTGTACAGTAGAAATTGGACAATATAGTAATCATTAGTAATGAAAATTTGGTAAATTTGATAACTTATATGGAACGGCTCATCAAGAACTTATTTACGTTAGACATGAACACAACCATATTGTAGTCAGCCGGAAAGCAGGAAAACGGAAGACAATTCCACAGGTGTGCAGTTCTAAGAAAGAAGCTTTGTTCATGGAATCTACGTTTAGATTTAGGCACAGATAAAGAGTGAGGGGAATTATTGATAGTGTTTACAGCTAGACGAGTGTTTCTTGTGAAAGTTTGGCGAGAGATTAGCTAATCCTATGCGATATAACTGTAAGCACATCTGCTGTAGATCTAGCAGAACCTACAAGACTTGCAGCAAAATCCCACGCCATATAGCATATTTTCTCTCACCGTTTGCTTTTGAAATCCTCCTCTTTTTATTTTCATCTACTGTGTAATAATGCGGAGATTTAAATAGAATACGAACAAACCTGTTTCTCTCATATAGCTCTAGAGATGATTTCACAATAGGCAATTGCCATGTGAAAGCTGCCTCCGTTTTCAGAGAGAATACATTACAGATCATTTATTTATCTGTTTATTTTTTTGTTTATTTGCTTACTAGTATGCTCGTATAAGATATTTTCGGAGCATGTAAAAACTGAGAATATTAAGTTATTACAAAATCTTACGAAGATGCCATTTTTTCTCCTACAATATAAATGTATAATGATACCCCTAACCTTTTTACAGATGAAGGTTTCCCATATGTTTATAACGTAATATACATTTGCGATTTCTCAGTGTAATTTCTACTTAAGTGGCGTCTCTCTTTTCTTCGAAACCTTATTGCAAAGAGGAATGCCTCTAATGTATTAAAATTATTAGACATGGCTTTGTTCGTTATGGAGATGTGTCAATGCACTATTGTAACATCTGCATTTATTTTGTCATCTAAAGTCTTTTTTTTTTATTTTACAGCAGAATTGGACAAAACATGATTTGCAAAAAAAAAAGTTATGTTACGTTATAATTTTTCCTAAGGTGACATTCATTTCTGTGTGTTCATTGAATGATTGAATGATTGATTGAGAATTATTGAAAGAAACACAATATTTAATCATTTAGTGTTTATAGGCCATGCGATCTCTAGTCGTTTGTTTCATATGCATATGATAAATAATTACGGTTCTACTATATGTTCGTATTTACCGTCAAATATTTACTGTACATGTTCGTATTTACCGTCAAGTATTTACTGTACATATTGTACATATTGTTTTCTGAAAGGTAGCCGTTACTATTCCTTATGTGTAACGTAGAATATAAACTTCACCCGCCCGTTTAACTGTATGTATGTATTTATCCGAAATCTTATTGCAAAGATCAATGCCTGTAATGTATTTAAATTAGTATACGTTATTATTTTGGAGTGGAGAGGGATCCCGTAAACCGTGGTGAAGGTAACCTTTTCTAGGAGAAGCAACTCTCTGATTTAAAAAACCATAAAGCGGGAGTTCAGTACCCGCATTAAGCTGGTCTGCAATGTAACTTGTTGCTGGCTATCTTGCTCTTGCTTGTTGCTGGATCTCAACATTTATAACCGGGAGAGCGGCTTAGCTGTCGTACAAAGCTAAGACTCTGTAACACCATCTGTGTATAGATACTCCCTCAGGTATTTGTCTATAAAAATGGTCCTGTGGTGATGGAAGTTATTTTTGGGCTCATTGACTTTAAGTGTCTGAGGGAGTGGTACTCGTCTGAAAAGACGTTGCAATCATCATGTATGTATTCCTGAAACTTTCAACAAAGATACGGATTTTCACGAGATCGGTATCGTTTTGAAGCTCGACTAGTCGGACGACAAATACCGAAAAATAAGCTAAAATTCAACTGCCCACTTTTGTAAAGCTTTTTAAAATCCTCTCCCCTCTCTCTCTCTCTCTCTCTCTCTCTCTCTCTTTCTCTCTATTCTTTTAATCAGATACCAATATTTGCCATTTATTTTTACATATTACGCCCCCAAAACAGATATGTGTATATTTATTAATTTACATTCCTATTTACGTACATGATAAAACATTTAGTGAACCCTTCCTTTTATATTACATACGACTAAATGTTGCTTCACAAATTTCATTTGCTAAGCTAATATTGCGTAACGAACGAATTATCGCATAATATACTGCTTAATAGAAATTTTAGATGATTCTCTTTCCTCCCCCCTCTCTCTCTATCTTTTTCTTTTTCTATTTTCTGTAATGATAATCTCCGTAATTAAGCTGATATTTAGCAAGATTTCCACGACATAGATATATGCTCTCATAATGAATGCCTCAAAATATAAGGTGTCGTATTTTACTTTATTCTCTTCTTCGTATACCAAATATAACACATAGATATTTTCGCATGCGATGAATGAAATGTTGATGAAGAATAATATAAAAAGGATTGAGAATGATTTATAGAAGCACAATATTTAATTTGGTGTTTATTGGTCATGCAATCACTAGTCGTTTATTCATGTACAGTGCGCGGAATAATGTGATACAGTGTCAATAATTACGGTTATATTAAATTTTCAGTCGAAGTATAAGTGCATGTTGTTTTGTAAAAGGTAGCCATTGTTATTCCTTATGCGTAATAAGTAATAGAAGAAAAAACACTGAAATGATGTCGTTAAACTCAAGGGAAAATTGAACTAAACATATTTAGATGAAAATGAATTAAAATATTGTAGACACATTTTCTGTACGGTGGTCTCCTTGTTGATGAAATAAAATAAATCTTAATTCAGATTTCTACTCACAAAAATAAATAATTTGAAAATATTTGAAAACTAAAATATTAAGAAATATTTTAGTTAATGATTGAAAAAAAAGAATTCCTAAGATTTACGGTGTTGGCCACCTTTTTCAAACATGACTATTGGTTATTTTATGTTTTCCGTGTTTTCTTGTACTAGTAATAGAGGGGTCAAACCTTTCTTGTACTAGTGATAGAGGGGTCAAACCTTTGTTAAAATGGATACGCCAGGTTTTTTTTGGCGCGGGTTGTAAGTCTGAAGTAAATGTGAATATATCGGCTAAGTGCGAAATTTAAGTACAAATTCTTGTTACATCTTTGGAAACATTATTTTTTTTTACATGGGTGTCACCACTTATAAAGGCCCGAAATCCACTCAGGGATAAACGTTATTGCCTGTAAAGTAATCAATGAGATAGTATTGTAGTAATCATTAGTATTAGGGTTCTGATAGAGTGTCTTACTTTAGGGGCGGTTTGTCAGGAGTTTGTTTATGTTGGTCTTGAAGACGTCCAAGTTGTAGTCAGGTGGGAAGCAGGCAAGCGGCAGAGAGTTCCACTGGCGTGCAGGTCTAAGAAAGAAGCTTTGCTCATAGAATCTACGTTTGGATTTAGTTGATTTGAAAATATTAAAAACCAAAAAGTGTAAGGAATTATTGCATTAAATGATTATATTTTTTTCTCAGATTTTCAATATAATACATCGTCTCAAAAAATTCCAGAAGTAAAATTTAAGAGAAAAAAGTCTAAAAACTAAATAATCAAAGGTCTTCTGTGACAAAAGGTGTGTTACACTGAATGTCTCAAGAGTTAAGCACATTTTAAAATGATTTAATCATTTAATAAAATGGTTTAAAATACTTTCATCCAAAATGTAAACATGTCTTTTACATGTGACAATAACTCTGATAAAATAGTAGTAGGAGATAGAATAACATATAAAATATTAATACATCTGCGTAATGTGCAGAATTCTTTGTATACACAAGAAAATTGTACAAAACTTATACTTAATTATACCTAAGTAAATTTAATTATTTAAACGAAACTTTCTAAATTAAATGAATTGCATATTAGTAAATTTATTCTCCCGAGCATCTATATAACAAACAGAGAAGAGATCGCATTTACTACACAGAATTGAACCATAAGAATATGTTTGTAGTTTCTGAATCACGTACACGTAGTTTAAAAGTAACCAATTCTTAAGGCCACCTTATATTAGCAAGATTAAACTTTTCCTTTGTCGTCAAAAGGCCAAACAGATTTACTCGGAACTGATATATTTGTAAAAACGATCCAGGTTATTTCGAGATTTTTGTACTAAAATATTCGGTAAATGTGTTCCTGTATTTCTATCCCACTGGAAAACCTACGGCCATCTTAATAAAGTTGCGTGCTATATCTAGTATTGATGTAAATTATTAAGCAATGAACTTCTGCATTTTTTTTAATCTCTTCTCTCGATAGTGTTTTTAGATACGATACTAACAATGTTTAATCTTCCATTCCCACCTCTCTCTCTTTCTCTCTCTCTCCCTCTCTCTCTCTCTCTTTCTGGAATGTTGATTAGTTTTATTTTCATTGCAATGTCATAAGATTATATCATTACTGAGAGGGCAAAGGTGTTAGGAAAATCAAATTTGATTTTTTTTTCAATTTTCACCCCAAACAAGGCATAGTGCCACTTTGAAGTAGGGGGCTACTATCGGAGACATAAGTTGCAGGGGTATTATGAATGGAAATGCGTGGCAAGATATCTGTTCACGTTACACTTAAACTTCTGCATGTCAGTATAGTTTGGAAAGCAGACACCAAGAAGCGAGTTTCAAAGTCTAGCAGATGTGGAGAAGAAACTATTGGAGTAAAGGTTTTCTTACACCTAGGGATCTCTACTGTGAATGGATGGGATTTAACTGCTTGTGGGGTTTGTAGGGTGTGTTCACGTCGAGCGGATACATGTGTGTGTTGTTCGTCAGAACATTTACCATTAAATTCCTTGTAGAACAGGCAGACAGATGCAACATTTCGTCGATGAGATAGAGGCTGAAGCCTAGATGACAGTTTAAGACCTATCAGGTTGGCAACTCTCTTTTAAATCCTGTTAAGAAGTGCGAGACAAGTCGCAGATGCACCAGCCCAGATGTGACAACAGTACTCCATATATGGGCGAATGGAGCCTTATAGAGGTACAGGATACTTTCAGGCGTAAGTAGTTTTCTAGCGCGGTAGAGAGAGTCCACCTTCTTCGAAGCAGCTATGGCAATGCTCTCAAAATATCTATTCCAGTTCATGTTCTCCGTAAACGTTAGGCCGAGGAGTTTAAAGGAAGTGCTTTCGTGTAATATGTTCTTCGCCATTGCTATTGGTGGTAGAGAAGGTTTCTTGTAATGATTGAAGGAAATAAGCTAGTCTTGGCAGCATTGAATATGATCCTCCATTTTTCTCCTCAGTCCACTACGGATTGGAGGTTATCATCTAGTGTTTCTCCCAGTTCATTAGATATGTGCTCATTTTTCCCCCTCGTGGCTGCTATAGTGTGTGGTGTCATCCACAAATACACCCATCTCAGAAACAATTTCATCAGGATGGTCATTGTTGAATATCAAGAATAATAAAGGTCATTCATTGGACACCCATAGATGCAGATTATTAATCCACTTGAGGAATATGTTTAATTGTGTGTAATTGCTACTTTCACCTCAGTTGAAAAATAGGAGACCATTAAATTAAATAATATTCTATTGATCGCCTCCTTTATTAAGGGTAAGCTTTGTCACTGTAATTGATCAAATATATTGTTTTAAATTTTTAAGTTTATCGTAATCGCATAATTTTTAGATAGAACTAAAGCATAAATAGCGTTTTATATTTTGGTAATCATTAGCGCATGAAGTACCACGTTCAGATTGTCAATAATGACCAAACACGCGGAAATATTTATATTGTCTGCGTGAGTTTGATATTTTCGCGCAAAGAACATGACCTAAAACAATTTCGTTCCATGTGCATTTCATGAATACATATCACGGATTAATAAATCTATACTATTAAATAATCGTTTTTTGTTTGTGTATGTATTGATATTCATATTAAAACCCTTTTTTTTCTATTTATTGAAAAATAAAATACAACTTTCTTATGTATGGGTTGTGAAATAGCATTCAGTAGCAAAAGATCTAGCCTATTTGCATATTCTTTTAAACATTTATTTTAATTAATTCCCTATTAGTTTAATCGGTCTTTTTTTTGGGGGGGGGTTATCATCTTTAGTTAACTATTACGTGTACTTAAGTTAATGCAGATATTCTACATAATTTATACGTGCATAGTATTTGCGTAATTTTTTTATAGTAAGCACACAATTGTAACCATATATATTTATGTATTTGTATATATTTTTCTGTAACAAATTTTGCCTACCAAACTCCCCTTAGAGCTTTTCGTTTACAGACAGGAAACTTTATACATAAATTATTTAAATCCATGGGAAAAATCGGTGCAAAATTGTGAAAAAAAAGAAAAAAGATATTTGCCAGGCGAGAAGGTCGAACGCCAGCATTACGAATGCATAATGCCGTAGCTATTGGTCCATGTTTTAATTTTTAGCCGCGCATTATAAATGTCTTAATAGCCCAGTCATTGACGACAGAGGCAAAATATAAATCGTGAGCTGAACGTTTTGGTGGCGGACGAGTCTTTTTTTTTTTTTTTACTTTTTTAACCATTACAACGTATTGCGTCCAATCGATCAATATCTGTCTTTCTATCTATCTATCTATCTATCTATATATATATCAATAAAAGTGAGCGTGTCTGTGTGTCTGTCTGTGTGAATGTGTGTCTGTGTGCCTGATCTGTGTCTGTGTACATTTCTCTACGCAATAACTTTGTCAATTTTATGTCTACAGATTCGAACTTTGAGATACAGAATACTGAGATTTGAAACAATCATTGTTATCCGTTTTCAGCCAGAAATTTGGCCGGGAAGGGGTCAGAGTTCAACGATTCGACCTTTAAGAACTCTACCCAACTCATCCGAAAATTTTGGGTCTAAACAATTGACATTTTAGATATAGCTTCCTTGGGCATGGATCTAATTTAATAGCTTGATTTGTAGCCGAAAAATATAAATGTTAAGGGGTCATAATAGGGGTTAAAATTTAAAAAAAAATGACCTCTGCGCTCTCTACCAAATTACTCAGACAATTTCTGGTCTAAACATTTGAAAATTTACGTAAAGACTATTCAGGGATTTGGCAATCTTTTTAATCGATTTGGGTTGAAAGTGTCTAGACACCAATATATAAATGTATGTATGTATGTTTGCATGTCTGCCAAAAACTCTCGAAAGAGGCATCGGATTTTTACAAAATCTGTATTGTTTTTGAGTTCGACCTTTCAGAAGACAAATATCGAAAAATTGCCTAAAACATTAATATTTTACCTACAACTGGGCAATTCTCTACTGGGGGGGGGGTCGCTGTTCTCGCAGATGTTTTCGAAAGGCATCCTCTTCTTTCGATTGCCTTGCCTTAATTTAAATCTACGTGGCTTCCAGTTTGGAGGTGGTTGTAACAGCAAAGACGTCACGTTTTTTTCCGTTATTTTCCTCTTTTGCGGTACAGGTTCGAGCCTGCCTTCCTACTACTACTTTTTTTGCGCAACACACACCCCCAAACACGCGAGTCACGCCCGGCTGAAATACTAGTATATCTATAAAAGTGAACGTGTATGTGTGTGGGTGTGTGTGTCTGCAATAACTCTGTAAATTTTTTATTCTACAGACTCGAAATTTGATATACAGAGTACTGAAAGGAGGGAAAAGTTTTGTGATAGGTTTTCGGCCAGAAATTTGGCTGTTACGGGTCAAAGTTAAAGTATTTCACCTTTGAGAACTCTACCAAACTCCTCCAATAATCTAGGGTATAAACACTTGAAATTTTAGATTTAAGTTCTAACCTAATAGTTGAGTCCAAAACAATAAATGTTAAGGGGTCATAATAGGTGTCAAATTAAAAGAAAAAGACTGCTTTTTTTTTGCCCAACATACACCTCCGAAAACCCGGGCAACAGCGGCCTGAAATGCTAGTATATCTATAAATGTGAAAGTGTCTAGCTGTGTGTCTGTCTGCGTACACTTGCCTATACAGTAACTCTGTAAATTTTAAGTCTGCAGACAGAAAATTATATATACAGGGTAGTGACATTTTGGGAAAATCTTTGTCATCCGTTTTCGGAGAGAAATGTGGCTGTTAAGGGGTCAAAGTTCAACGATTTGACCTTTGAGAACTCTACCGAACTCTTCAGTCAATGTTCGGTATAAACACTTGAAATTTTAGATATAGTTTCCTCGGACCTGGCTCTTACTTAATAACTTAACTTGAGCACCAAACAAAAAACGTTAATTGGTCATAATAGGAGTCAAAGTTTAAAAACAAACTTGACCTCTGCGGTCTCTACCAAATTACTCAGACAATGTCTGGTCAAAACATTTGAAATTTTACATAAAAGGTATTCAGAGATAGGACAAGCTTTTTAATCGATTTGGATCGAAATTTTGAGCTAAAAAAAATAATATGTATGTATGTATATTTACATGTCCTATTTTAATAGCCTTCTGTTAATATCGTCTTTTCAAATCAGATTAACCACCTCTGTCCAAGGCTGACGAAGTTACTGGAGTATTGATAGGATTCGGTAGTGGAAACATGTGTAACGAAACAGGTAAAACGGTAATAAAATAAACATAAAATATACATTTGCTTTGCAATAGTATTGAGCACTTTCTTCAAGTTTTCACTATTTACCAGTTTTGCTATATAAATATATATATATATATATATATATATATATATGCGTCAGAAAGAATAAGAATAAGTGTATACATATATATGTGTGTGTATAAGAATATATATATATATATATATATATGTATGTATGTATGTATGTATAAGAAGAACAAGAATTAATATATATATATGTATTAGAATATATATATATATATGTATGCACATATAAGTATATATATATACATATATGCATATATGTATGTGTGTTTATGTGTGTGTGTGTCTGTGTGTGTCTGTGTGTGTATTAGAATAATAATAATAATAAGAAAACTAATACATCCAAGTATGGTTTCTGATATTTTAAAAGACTCAACTACAATAGCTTATCAGAATTAGATATCCGCATTTTTAGCAGTTATGATTAATGACGATATGCTGCCAAAATATACATGCAGATTTAACCAATATATATATATATATATATATATATATATATATATATATATATATATATATGCATATACATATACATATATATAAGCATATACATATATACACACACATGTATATATACTCACACACACACGCACACAATCACACACACACGCATATATATATATATATATATATATATATATATATATATAAGATTACGCAAATACTTCCATTTACTTTCCTATTTTTTTTTTGAAGGATTGCTTATCGATATTAGTATATAGGCGTTCCAAAACACTGGCGCCATTTTGACTCTCACACAATCGATCAATTAACATTTGTCCAAATGATGACCGTAATAAAACCAATTCAACGTAAATAAAAGGAAAATCGGATTAAGAAATTCAGTAACTTTCACGCTGTATTCTTTACTCTCACTGTGCTTCTTTTCATTCTCTCAGTTTATCTCTCTATGCCTGATCCTCCTCTGTCTCCCCATCATCAATGAATTACTTACTGCCACGGGGCAGTCAAATATTAGAGTTTTACTGAGTCAATAAAAACTGGGCAAAATAGAAAGAGTAAATCATTGGAAATAATCGAAGAACTTGGAAGCGTTATGCACACAAAAGTAGTCTGTTAGGCGATGAAAATATATCATATCCAATGTTTATGTTACATAGTAAGCTATCAAGCATTCTGACTTTTCAGAAACAATAAGAGTATTTCCTGTCACTACTTATCAATATTGTATAGAGTATTCACAGCTGTTCATCGATTCTCAGGGTTAAATCTAAATATAATTTGTCATGTAAGAATAGTGTGTAGAAAAAATAGTTTAAACGGCATTACAACAAAAATAAACACTCTTTCTGAAATTATTAAAAAAATAGACTTATATGTATAGGTTGTGAATTTAATCTGAGATAATAGATAAACATTAGGATAGAATGTTAGATGCGAAAGCTGTTAAGTTAAAGATACCTGCTATTTGGCGTATGCCGTAACAGTGATCGGGATGTTTGAGCAGTTAATATCCGATATTCGAGCACATACAATTGGAGAAGGAAGCGTTTGCAAGACTCCGATGGACTTGGGCACTCAACTGGACTGAATCAAAGAAATTAAATGTATATATATATATATATATATATATATATATATATATATATTTATATATATATATATATATATATATGCAACCTGTGAAGCTGGGTTTGCCTGCTCCCGAGGGAACGATTCTTTGTTACAGCCTGTCTGGAGGATCCAATAAATGAACCATCAAACAGAAAATCGCAGCCCCAAATGAATGTTTTGTGAACTGTCTTTGTATTTACACCCAGCACTCAACAACGTAACAGACTTCTATTTACAACCTGTGCATAAGATATAACAGACAGTCAACAAGTACATACACATCACAGATACGAATAGGCCACAAATACACTATATAAACATGTACGTTTGCAAATAGTAAAACATATAACCCTTTAACGTGTTATACTTGCATTCCCCTTTTTAGTACAGGACAATACAGCATCACGATCAAAAGTCATGCGAATATAATGCTTGAGGAAATTGTCGCTTGGATGATTAAACATTTGTTTAAAGGATTGGAAAGACTTCACAGAAGATTATAATATAAGAAGAAGGTTTAAGGAGTATTCGTTGATTCTGTATTAAAAAAAAAACGAAAATATCGATATAGTACATCTAGCTCTTCCAGTACCTACTTCTCAAAGATTGTAAACTTGTAAAACTCCTTACTTGATTGCTTTCCCTTTTAAACTTATATACTATGTTTTTGCATGACTAAGTTTAGAAGGATCTCCTTCCTTGGTTATGACTATACGTTGTTCTTTGTAGTTCATTACACCAAAAATGATTACTTTTCAAGAGTGAGTTATAATTTATAAAATTTTCTACGGCCCGTCCCCGGCTATATTAGTAATTTGAGGAATTGTCTAACTAATTTGATGTATACCACTACTTCATATATTGATATAGAGAATGAAGGAAATAAAACATTTGGCAGCAAGTATTATTCTCAAAATGTTAACTTATAGCAGAACCAGTAAAAAATCCTAGGAAATAAAAAAAAAACATATTAAATCACAGAATATGGTTTGATAAAGCTGATCTTTTTCTGGATAGCGCAAGCATTAGTTCTCATCAGAAGTTTTGGGAAAACTGCCACGTGATAATCAGTTCAAGGTGACAGTCTTTTGCCGATTGAAGGTTGTATCCTCAATATGGGCGATAATATAAATACGGGAACAAATACTTTACATTCCCCCCCAAAAAAAAAACAGGAGCCCTATGTACTGTTCATACATTTATGTGCATATGCATATATATATATTTAAAAGTTTCATTCATGTCCAGGTAACCAACGTCAATTTCAAGTGTTTTGACTCCAAATTGGCGAAAGAGTTTGATATAGTCTACAAAGGTCAACTCTTTCAACTCTGACCTCTTAACAGCAAAATTTTCACACAAAAACTGAGTAAAAAGCTTGCTGCTTGTCTGGAAACGCATTATGTAAAATCTCAAATATTTAGACCAGAAATTAGCTAAGAAGTTTGCTAGAAACCGCAAAGCTAAAATATTTTATCATTTCGACTCTTTGGCAGCTTTAATTTCCGCCCACCCACCCCAAAAAAGTTGGCTCTATCTCTGCATGCACTTTATGCAAAATTTAAAATATTTAAACCAAAAATTGGCTGAGTAATTTAATAGAGACTACAGAGGTTAAATTTTTAAAATTTTGACCCCAATTGTGACTCCTTAATATTAATTGATTTGGAATCAAATTGTGTTACAAAGTTTGATTCATGTCCCACTTACCTACATCTAAATTTTCAAGTGTTTACACCCAAAATTGGCGGAGGAGTTCGGTAAAATTTAAAAGGGCAAAATCGCTAAACTTTGACACATTGCCAGCCAAATTTTTGGCCAAAAACTGATTAAAATGATTTTACCCAAATCTCAATACCTTGTGCTAAATCTCAAGTCTGTAGACTGAAAATGACAGGTAGGGAAATATACACACACATACACACAGATATACAATTTCACTTTTATAGATATATAGATACATGCATATCTCTGACTCTAATATGAAACAATTAAAGATAAAATTAGTCAACAATTAAACAATGGAAAAAAATCCCCCAATTGACTTGCATTTCAATAAGGATTACATTTAGTCAAATTTTCTGCTGTATGTAAAGGCATATCAAGACTTATAAATAGATCAACCTGGGGTGGACAAACATATAAATATTTTTATTTAATGCACCCCTTGCGAATGATTTTCCTCAGCGGAGTAACCGATGACCAGATATCCTTTGTATTAATGAATTCATAAACATATTTTTTACAATCATATTAAGCGAAAATTCATTTAAAAATAAGGAGTGTGCGTGTGTGTGTGCGTGTGTGCGTGTGTGCGTGTGCATGTGCGTTTGCGGGTGTAATTTATGTACTCTTAGTCTGTTTATCCTACTAATACACATGACCAAACCACAATACCACATTTCCTATCAGGGACATTCGATTTGAACTTAATTGTTTAAATATTTATTTTTCTCTGCCTATCCCTCTCCATATATATATATATATATATATATATATATATATATATATATATATATATATATATATATAGTAATATGATTGATAATTTAAAATTCAAATTAGAATTAGAAATTAAAAATCTCTTTCATAAGAAGGAACAACAAATTCAATAATTTTTGCATATAGTTTTAAACAAAATATCGGCTGGGGCTTTTTATATGTAAAAGACACCATAAATAAACCTAGCATTTTTTTTTTTTAATTAAGGCAGATGTATCTTTTAATTGTTCGCCTTATTATGGTGTCTTTTACATATGATAAAACAACACAATCCTTCTGCTGATGAGAAGACTTTGTTTAAATAAAATATATGTCAAAATTATTGTCCGTGGTTTAACGGCTATAACAATAAAAACATCGTTTCCGGACCGTTCGACTTTGTTGTTGTTCATTCTTATGAAACAGATTTTTAATCACCTTACTAAATATTAAAGTAGCTCTATCAATCACATTACTAAATATTAAAATAGCTCTATCAATCAAATTACTAAATATTAAAATAGGTATAGGATATTTGCCTATCGAGCTTATTATATATCTGCATTACAACGAGCACTGTTCTTTTCTTATGTTTTAATTAAATTAGTAATTTTACTATCACATTAAAATGCACTCTGCTCTTTAGACTACTCTTCCAATCCCCTTTAAATTATATATAAGTGGTTGAGTTTCATATGAAAGAAGTTTTATTATTCTAAGCAAGACAAAGAATACTTCAGAAAATTATCTCCTTAACCTATAGGGTTTCACTGTCTACCATCTCATCAGAGGAGAGAACATATTAGCAAATAGTTATAAAGGTATGCATCCTATTTGCTAAAGTCATATATCGAGCAATTCTTATTTAGATGGGATAACTCATAGAATATTACTGCCAGTAATATTTTGTAAACTTTACAATCTCACGTTTCCATAACAACTGATTGTTAAATAAAAAACTGTTCTGAAGTATATATATATATATATATATATATATATATATATATATATATATATATATATATATATATATATAACGAGAGAAGCGGGGTCTAACAATTCATTGGCCTACACTGAACAGTTACGTTTTTGTAATTGAATGGTTGTCAGTACAAATAATAACATCCTGATGAAACACGCTGAATTGTGAAGCAACGGTTGCTCACTTTTAAACTTTTATTCCAGAGGCCAGCAAAAGGTCAGATCGACTGGAAAAATACACAGTGAAGTTTAGAGCATATACATAATTTTGTATAGCCGAATGCTTGTCTTAACCAGGCTCAACAATCATTAGCTGTATATTCTATTACACTTTCGTCAAGAAACGAAAATGTATAAGCTGATCGCTAAGTTGAAGTTGCATTCCATTTTGATGTAAATGAAGCGTATATCAAATCCGTGTGCACATTTGTCTATCTCATATTACATTTTGTACGTTGAACATCAAATATTAAAAATGATGATGGGCATCTTGGGGTAATTTTATTATATATTCATATATTACGACATCGAACATGATTTTATTGTATTTGTAGTCTTATAAATATATGTGTAATTTCTTTTCAGATCTTCCGGTGTCGGGTCCGTACCGAATAGTATATGTATGCATGTATATAATGTTAAAAGTTCACGTATGCTTCTAGGATAGTGATTTAAAGGTTATGAGGGTTTTTTGAAGCGTAAAAAACGATGTTATTTTTTATATTTAATATTTTATTGTTATTTTTTTATATTTCAAGCAGACCTCCGCTCTTGGTCACAAAGGTATCGAAAAAAATACTTTTGTGTGACCAAGAGCGGAGGTCCGCCTGAAATACAAAAAATAACAATAAAAATATTAAATACAAAAAGTACCATCGTTTTTCATGCTTTAAACCCCCTCATAACTTTTAAAACAGTATATATATATATATATATATATATATATATATATATATATATATATATATATTATATATATATATATATATATATATATTATTTATTTGGAATTTATTATTGGGATGAGTATGAGTAATTTTTATTTATTGCGAAATATTATCTTTATCTTTTTAGTTGTTGTTTCACGACGTTTCCGCCAACCGTTCCTCTGGCCTTCGGCAGGTGGTAACCCCGACGGGATAGAAACTCCGAATCTCCTAACTGTATCCACAGCAATTACTGCCTTCCGTAGTTGTTGTCGTCTCACCACGTTTTGGTCGGCTTTGGGTTGGATTGAAACCACTATCTTCAAACAATTCTCACCTGAAACCATAGAGATTCGACGTCTTTATCCACTGCGCCCGATGACTTGGATTATTTTGAAGTAAATTCCTTTCTTGTGTTCTTCGACATGTGTGTCTTACTATGATTACTATGAATCCGGTCTGAGATGGGGATCTCTACTTGTATCACTATAATTTACTCCGCCATTGACAAACGTCTCAACTAGATACACAGACGAAACTTGAGGAAATCTATTTGTTTGCGGATTACTGCCCGAGTGATTTCGTCCGATAAAACAAATAATGTCCACCATTTTGCGAATATAATGCCCTTTTACGCATGATTTACATTGTGCATAGCTTGCGAAAATTATTGGCCGAACTCTTTACATCAAACCATTTTTGAAGACACATATTTTTATAACACTTTTATTGCTTGTATAGGTTCTACTAATGTACACTTCGATGATAATTCGTGTATATGTGGGACTAGAATCAAGATATTACCCATGTACTTACTCATTAAGCAAACGTTAGGTATATCCCATCAGTGGTGATTTTGCAAGACTATTCATATATAGAAGTTGTGCAGACAAAATTAAAACTTACTCTCATTCTGCTTCAAATATATGCCTTTGTACATCTTTCTATTGCAATGTTCAGTTATGGATTGAAGTATAATTGGTTATATTATTTAATCTTTAAATTGGTTAATCGAATATATTACTTTAACTATGATTATGCAGAGAGACAATACGACAAAGAGTAAGCAAGTATGAAGGAAAATGCAAAACAGTGCATATATATCTATAAACTATAATTTCAAAGAAGCAGTCTCTCTCTTTCTCTCTCACGCTCTGTCTCTGTCTCTGTCTCTGTCTCTCTCTCTATATATATATATATATGCATATCAATCTATTTTCATATATATATATATATATATGTATATATACAGTGTGTACAAAAAGTTGTAAGATGAGACAAGTAATTGGTACCGTCGGTTTATAGCCCGATAATTAGGACCGTGTAAGGTATCTTTATCAAGCTCTCTTCAGCCAATATTCGTATATATATATATATATATATATATATATATATATATATAGAGAGAGAGAGAGAGAGAGACGAATATTGGCCGCAGAGAGCTTGATAAGGATATATTAAACGGTCCTAATTATCAGGCATGAAACCGACGGTACAAATGACTTGTCTCATCTAACAACTTTCTGAACACAAAATATAAATACGCTCTTATATTTCGGATTTTGATTTTAATTGAGCACTCTGCTGGATTTCTTTTTCCAAAAGAACTAATCATATATATATATATATATATATATATTGTAAATGCATTGCTAATAGAAAATAAGTAATATATTTCTTTAAATGCTCGCCTTGTGTAGATCTTTGTAAAGCAAAGTATACAAATACATAAAAATTGATGAAGACTTCTACCTTTACATGTTTGGTTTAGTTTCTAAAGTATGTAGATATATATGAACAGTTAGGCCCGACGTTTTCCAAGATTGATGGAGAATCAACAATGTCCACCCTTCCATATATTTATTGTCATTGGAATTGACGTAATCGCAAGTTTTACAATCAAATCAATTAGTTGCCTGCTCTAGTTGGATAACCACCTTATAATGTACTAGTCGATGCACTGTAAAATATCTACTGTTGATTTCATCACTTTCCTCGTAAATAATGGATTATCTTTAAAAATGCAAAAGAATAGTTCAACTGTGCTTTAAAAGCGTTCCTTTCGGACAAGCCTATATTTTATAAAAAGAACTATGGTTGAATTCATGAAATTATTTTCTATAATCACTTGCATTAAAGTAAATATACAAATGCCAAGTCTTATGGCCCAATTGTGCTGTAAGAAGAAATATTCATTTCGAACGCGACTTTCTCTTATAAAACAATTACAGTTGATTTTATAGGCTGGATCGTCTTGCTTATGCGATGATAAAATTTCTCAAATGTACCTGTGATTTAAAGCCGTATAAAAGTGTAAACTTTGGTAAAAATCTGACTTCATTCTATCATCGAATTTTTCAATTATATATTTTCAATATGTATTATTACTTCCAATGCAAAACCAAACTTAAGAACATTCCCATGCACATTGTTTGTTACCTGAGCGTCACCACTTATAAATGCTCGAATGTCACTCGAGAATAAAGGTTAATGAATGTAAAGTGGTGGTTTAGTCATCCGTAATGGTGTATTAGAATTTGATTCTTTATGGGTAGTGATTTACAAGAACATGTTTACGTTCGATTTGAAGGTGATCATATTGTATTCAACCGGGAAGTAGGACAACAGAACCGTGTTTCATAGAGGGGCACTTCTGAGAATAAAGCTTTGATCATGGATCCTGCGTTTAGGTTAAAACACAAGGAGATAGAGGCAGATATATATATATATAGAGAGAGAGACAGAGAGAGAGGCGAAAATCGTTTATATTATTTGTAGTTAGTGGATTCTTTTGTGAAAGTATTGCAAGAAGAGGCCCTAGATTGAGACTATTCAGCACTTGCTAGAAAAATACAGATTATAGCATAGAAAGCAACATCTCTGTGTGGGAAAGAAGTTGCAGGGAAGATAAAATGGCATGACCTAGTAGGTTTCGAAGACTGGATAAAGCAAGCCGAGCAGTTCCTGTCCAACAGTACCCAATTTTGCCGCGTAACTGGCTCCTATACAGATAGAGAAATGCATCGGAAGTGAGATAGCTGCTGATACATCAAGTAAAATCGTGAGAAATTAGAAATAAATATACGGCTTACGTAACGAACACACAAAGTTCGTATATATATATATATATATATATATATATATATATATATATATATATATATATATATATATATGGATTGTGTGTGTTCGTCCCGTGAGCCGTATATTTTTATTAATATAAAGTATACTTTATTGTTATAAAACAATTAATTATCGTATTACGTTGATGTAATGTTAATCTTTATCAATAAAAGTATTGTATTCCTTCAAAAGTTTTACATAGTTACATATATCAGGATTTTCGATGAAAGAGAAACATTTGTTTTCAATAGTTCAGTTTTTCCACTGTCTTACGTTTCTTTTGCTTCAAAGTTATTTAATTGATTTATAGGCGACGGTAGGTAAAAGTAGAACTTTCTACCTAAACCTTTTCTGAAATATCTAAAGATAAACAAATAGCATCATAATGATGTACTACCTTTTGAGTACCATGCATAAGGTTATACATATAGTTCATTAATAGTAAAAAAATACTGAAAATAGCAAGTGAAGTATGAATTCATTAAAGAGACATAGATAATCTTATTTATATTTTACTTCTTTTTATTTTATAATGTTAATATAACTTCCTTATAGCTCGGGATGTGGCAACCTGATGGATGTTAAACAATCAGCAGTTATTTTATACAATCCAGTCAAGAGATCATTTTTGTAATTATTCCCGTCTCATTAAGTGCAATTGTTTTTGACTCTCACTTTGTTCATCGAGTATATTTCTCGTTGCTTTTAAAATTATGTTTAATGATTCGACTTGTCCCATAATTAAAAGAATTATAGAGACCTTAAAAGATTCAAGTTTTTAGTGGGATTTACATAATACCTAGCTATTTCGTTCTATTTTTCCTTGAGAGGCGTATAATAAAGCGGAGACATTAATTTCTACTAAAGTTGGTTCTTACACATTCTTGTCTCATATATATGTGCCAGGTGTATTCAAGGTACTTAACTGTAGGAAATTTATAAACAAATTATAAAATATATGAGTACTTTCTTAAATGTTCTACCTGGTATATATCCTCAGGAATTGTGCTTACATTCAATATCAATTTTTACAGATGCGTCAGTGGAAATATTTTCAGGTACTTCTGCAGTTGTGATCATTTGCAACCTATCTCATTTGGACTAGGCGTTTTATTCAAACAGTTTTAAAATATTCCAAATGTTATTATCGGCATTTACATCTATTTATATCTTTATAGACTTAAAACGACGTAAGCTTTACTATGGTAATGTTATAATTTCATAATTAGGCTTAAACAGAATCCTGTGAAATAGTAGAGGCAAATGTAAGTAAAATAATGAAGGCGAAGGAAATAACTTTTAGAAAGTTTAATGTATTTAATAAATCTATGATTTATCAAATAAATATAAATATATGCTGCCTTCTCACATATACTTCACAATGATAACTATCACATTATAGCGTGAAATATTATTAATTCGAATTATATTTTGCTGTGTTATTTATATATATATATATATATATATATATATATATATATATATATATATATATATATATATATATATATATAGTAATTAATAAAATATATATGGCGATTAAACTACACTGAATATTCCGCGTTTCATCCACTCCAGGACTCTACGCATAAGCCTGAAGAGTCCTGGAGTGGATGAAACGCGGAACAGTCAGTGTAGCTTAATCGCCATATATATTTTATAAATTACTAACTAGCTCTATCTACGTATTGAGCACTTTTGAATTAAACACTTAAAGTTTACGCATGAATCTATACTTTCGTATATTAATTTTATGTGAGTAAATTAAGTAGTTATATATATATATATATATATATATATATATATATATATATATATACATTTAATGGCTCCTTCAGTCTTACTGTAAGGGTGCTTGCACGTGAAGTTTTTGTGGCAAGATTTGCGCAATCTCTAACCACAGCTCTTCTAAGTCAACATTACTGAATGCCAGTGATAAGTTGAGGTTCATGACGACTGAGAACAATTCAAACGTAAGCAGAAGGAACAGCGAGCTCCCAAATAGTCACGCATCTGGTATTAGCCAGGCCCAACGTTGCTTAACTTCGGTGATCTGACGAGAACCGATGTTTCAACTTGATTATGTCGGACAATAAGAGGTTAAAAATAGCCAATACTACATATATATATATAAATATATATATATTTATATATATATATATACATATATATGTGTGTGTGTGTGTGTGTGTGTGGGTGTGTGTGTGCGTATGTAGGGTTGACTATTTTAAACTTTAAAACTATGAGGAAATAAGCATAAAGATAAACTTAGTTTAATTTTTTCGTTGGAACTTTCTGTTGCCAGTACATTAATGTATCTCCTGCTCAATCAATTTTCTTTCAATCAATTTTCTTTCATAAAATTCATAATAGACTTAATGTTATCTCTAGGATTATCAGTCGTTCACTATGTAAGCTTGTTTCTAGGATTGAAAAACAGAACAGCATATAAAATCATGGAATCGTGCTGACTTTATCGAACATAATCTTTCTTAAACACAACAAAAATATGCTTATTGTATTTGAGGTAGGTATTTCTTTTCCAGAGTGATTTGGTTGATATATTCACGTTATCTAAGAATGCTTTCTTTACCCGTGTTATTTATTGCTCGCCATAAGATAAGGATGTCTTACTTACAAGTTTGCTGTATTATAAAGTGCGGATGAGTCTATTATATTACGTATCACCTTATTTCTTTGTTGGTAATAATTTCTTTATATATGTACATTCATGTATATATATATATATATATATATATATATATATATTTATATATATATATGCACACATATACATATATATATGTACATACACATATATATATACATACATATACATATACATATATATATATATATATACATATATGTATATATACACACACACACACACACACACATATATATATATAATTTGAAAACTTACTATTTTCTATGATATAATAATATTGACAGAAAATGTAGGAAATTGTTTTATTAATATAACATCTCGCAAATATCGTAGCTAAAGTATTAGTGTCAGAACGAAATTTAAAGGAATTAAATTATTGGGATCAAGTCATATAAGAGAAGGCTAGTTCGAATATAAATATATCTAAGTGAAATGCACCATTTTCGGGTTAGTTTGTTTATTCGATATGATAACTTTCATTATAAAGTATGTTCATATACTAGCTGACGTACACTTGAATGTTGAGTTCCTTTTTCATGACTTGTTAGTTCAAATAATAGATAACGTTTACTTAAAATTTGTAATACATTTTGCATTGTTTATGTTTACGATAAGGAATGATATCTGTGTATTAAGTGGACCGCAACAGCAAAATATATATTCTATGGGGAAGGGATGAATTGACTTGAAGTAGACGAGTGCTTTTATTCATAGCGTTTACGTATTAATCTAATGAGTCGCCTTTCTAAACGCCTTCATATTCAGAGCCGGATAATGGTTAGCGCGAGGCTTTTGACGTAACTTCCGCCGTAGCTTTCGACGTACCTGTCACACGCCTCTTCTGGTTAACTTAACAGGTAATATTCTTGTAAGGATTTGGTTGGTTGGTTGTTTTTGTTTTACGGCATATCAACCCTTTTCGGGTTATTTAATGCCGAATCCAAAGATTTTGAATAACATTTTTTTAATAGAATATATTTGTTGTTTTCACGTCGGTTTCAATTTAACCCATAGTTGGGACCCTAACAGGTACTACCACTCCGAGTCAGAGTGGACCTGGGAGCAATGGTAATTAAAGGGTGGGGCCTCACCACTTGATATAGTTTAAGTTCATATCCAAGAACCTCATTGAGTGACTTTTACCCTCTGCGGGGGGGGGTATTCGGCGTATTCTAATGCCCCACCGACAGGGCCATCTTGTATGGAGAATCAAGGGTAGATTAATATTCAGTACATCACAGGCAATTTACATAATCAAGTTATTAAAGAAACGGTCTGATGATCTGTGTGTTCAAGTTCAAATCAACTTTGTTCCAAGAACATTACATTCACTTAGCATGTTAGCAAACTTCTCGTGGTTCCTCTTGTATGTACGCGACGTCTTTCTATAAAGGATTCTACTTATAAAAATATAAAAGAACAAAATACCAACAAAACAATCTTCGCAGTTATATGATATCGTGTTGATTATTATGTCCCAAACAATCCCAATAAATCACTTGTATAGTATTAGCTTCTTACACTGAACTATCGCGCGGCTTAAGATATTGGAACTGAAAGGGAACTGTTTTTCACCCGACTACTTTTCAAATGAAATCAGTTTGTAATTTTCGCTTACACAAACTTATCATATCGTATGTTTAATCTAGTAATAGAAAATATAAAAGGCTGCTTCACGTCTCCATAGAACTCAAAATAATTCCATTCTCAAAGTTAATATATATGAAATATTTTTTCGATTAAAATGAAATGTGAAATAACCATGCTGGTTTATTAAAAATATTGGCTTTATTTAAGGTTTATGTATTTATTCATTTTATTTTCTGACAGTGAAAATGTTCAGTCATTAGTATGTTATTTGGTTGAAATTATTTACCAACTCTGCATCGCTGGAAGTGTGACACAAGGCCCCAATGTGAGGGAGAGTCAATCCATGAAACATGAGAACTTTGACTTATTAACTATTGTCCGAGCAGTTAAAGCAGCATTCCCCGGTAGGCAGCAATCAAAAAACGTACTTCTGCCAAAGACGGTAGACAATGGACTGGGAGAGTAGGTCTCATATAACTTCGTATGACTAATCGGCTGTCTTACCTGGTCAAATGGAAAAAGCAATGCTAACAATGGACTAGAATCTGATTGTTTTCGACCGAGGGGAGACCTTCGCTTTGATATTTATTCTTAAGGAACGCTAAGAATCGTAGAATATTTCTTCCCACTCTTACGTTAGCTACGTTGGCCGGATTACAAGTTTTAAACATCTTTCCAGAAATTCTCAATAGTTAATGTCGAATGTGTGAAATCCCATCTGTAGCTCTTTGAATAACTGTTAAATGGTTATACCGAGACACACGTATGAATGTAAATTTACTTTTTTATATAGATTTATGATGGGTGAATCGTTAAACCCCCAGGTTCATGGGGCCTGCATTATTTCAATGTCCTGACCGAAAATAAGCTGGCGGCACCCGCCCATCTTTAGGCTTCAGAACGCATCCAACACCTGGTATTTATAATTCATTAATTATTTTAGTACTGGCCAGACTCTAGGTCGCTTAACTTCGGTAACCTAACGGGAAACAGGTGTGTTTACGTGATTATGACGTATATGAGCTTTATATATAAATATTTTTTTTAATCGTGTAACAGAGGGTTGTAGAAACCGAAAACGTATATATGATCTTACATACGTGAATGATGTGTGCTATTATAGTTTTTTAAGGAAAAACAGGAAAGAGGGAGATAGGGATAAAATGTTTGGAAGTGAAAAAAATTATCAGACAATAGATAATTCAATAAAGTCAACAATACATTGCTGCGCGCCACCATTGACTGGTTCAAAATTTCGAATTTGCAAGAGGCAAATAAAGTAGAGTAGAGGCATTGGTACATAGAGAAAGAAACAGAAAGATAACAAACAGTAGAGAGACTAAGAGTGTGAGAGATAGATGGAAAAACAGTATAATAGAAAAAAGCGAGAGAGAGAGTGAGAGAGAGACTATAAAGGTGGAGCGAAATAGAATTATGAAGAGCTACTTTTGTTTGCCAGGGTTGGTTAATGTGGGCAACGATGTGAAACAGATTTCGTGGATAGTAAGTTGATAAAGAGAATCACCCGTCCAGGAAATTAAATAATCGAGCCATTATGAAATACTCTGACTAAGAAACCAGGGCCACTGTTCCACACTACATTGTCTAATATAGCTTCCCCTACCGACAACAATAGTCGAGATTGGTGAAATCTTACTTTTATGACTAGAGTGCGTTCACATTAAACAATAACACAAAAAGAAATATAACAATGAATACAAAAAAATCAGTCTCATGACATGCGCACGTTTCGTCGGTCTAATGCTTTTACCATTTCAAAAAACACACCCCAAAAATACAATCAGAAAATCGAATCTTTCAATCGCAATGGTGTCCTTATTATCTTCCTAAAAATCACATGGATAGCTCAGCTCTTTAAGAGAAATCGACTCTGAATCATGTTGGAGTTATTTTCATCAATATAATTTATTTCTGGAATTAATACATTAAATTGGTGTCTCTTTCTGTCACGCATATATTCGGTTTTCTCTATAGATAAAACATTTACTGAAAACTGAGGCTATATTAATCACTATAAATTTACTATAAGGACATGTATCAAGTATGGGTTTCATATATTGGCTGGTAAATATTTGGCAAACTTCAGTGATCTTGTTAATGTGCTGCAACGTATCTGTAATTTGATTGGACACGATAATCATTATTCGCTGTAATCTCTCTATTACAGAAGTTGTGTTGCCAGTCCTCCTCAGTTTTATAACTATTATTATGAAATATTATATTCCTAATTTTCTAGATTATGCACTGTTTCTTTTATCCCAGCGTGGTTGACTTGCTGATCTAGTGCTATTCATGTATAGAACTAAAGGAATATAGAACTCTAATTCTGTCGATGTTTCCCCTGTGTACAACGTTTGTCTTTGTAAGTCTACATCTAATAGACATTCCCTGTCTTTCCGGAAATTGTCTTTCGGTCTTGTTAGCTTCTTACATCAAGTTGCGTCGACATCTGTCTGTGTGAATTTCCATTCCAAATTTAGAGTACCTAGGCGTGTCCTGTTATTTCGATAACTTGTAGATCAAACTGTAGCAACTATTTATGCCTTACATTTATAGTAGATAATTATTTCTCCCTATATAGGTTTTATATGTATCAGCATGTATAATAAATGTTTAGAACCAGTGTTAAATGATATTATTAATAGTTCTCGTAATAGTGCACTCTCACACACATACGCCTATATATATATATATATATATATATATATATATATATATGTATATATATATATATATATATATATATATATATATATATATATATAAGTTGAACACATTTGTTCCTGGCTCGATAATTTATTAGACGTATTGAAATCAATTACGTTTTTACCGGTTAAAATGAACGCTAATGCTTGTAAATAAATATATATATATATATATATATATATATGTATATATATATATATATATATATATATATTTATATATACAAAATACTTCTTTCACGAGCAAAAAAATAATAACTCTGAATATTTTCGAACATTTTTTACAGAAATGAACGCTACCCAAAATACATGTGTCTATTTTATTGTAACATATTTTTTTCTACTGCTACTTGTCGTAAGCAGGAGTAGATGATTCTTAAAATAAGAACAATAAAATACCATACATCCAAATATAACTTCACCGGTTTCATGCTTTAAACCCCTCGTGCCATTGAAATTATCATTCTAGAATCATACGTCGTTGGCATTATACCCCCCATATATATATATATATATATATATATATATATATACGTATATATATATATATATATATATATATATATATATATATATATATATATATATATATATATATATATATACTAGCTGTACATACCCGACGTTGCAAATAAAATATATTGGCGAGCAGAGGATTCACTCACATGCTATTTAAGATACACTAACTTCTTGCCTTTTTCTTGAAAGTTGACCACACGTTAGGTATATGTAGCTATAAAACACGTCTATTCCCCCTTACGGACATTAAACGGGGAAGTAACTCTCATGGCTTAAAGGGGGACTATTTTTTCATTTTAACTACATAAAGTCCTTTTATTAAAGGCAACTAGTAATTGAAAATAATATAAGTTATATAATTCAACATCATATAATATTTCTAAATAAGAATATTAAAACAATTATATTTGAACAAATAATTAATAACATGCACCTAATTAACAAACATATTATTTAATGCAATATGTAAGTGAGATTACCTTTTCAATATGCACTTACTTTGAATAAATAGTATATATATATATAAATATATATATATATATGTATATATATATATATATATATATATATATATATATATATATATAAACTATATTTTTATATAAGTCCGTAAAAGAAACTTAATTCGCTAAACAATGCGTTTTTATACATACTAAACCTACGTACAGGGATACGCCTTTTTATTATTATATATGAACTTTTGAATACGATTGATAATTTTTTCATTTGATTATTTTTGACAGGCATTCAAGACAAAGGGTTTGTGAGAGGTCCAGGTGTTGAAAGTATAGAGGAAGGGGCTAACCAGGCAAACAAGGTGAAAACGTTACCGGAGCTTGGAGAGGCTACGTAAATTCCAGTCATGATCAATTGTTGTGACCAGTGTCAAATTCATTTCTAGGATCTAATGTAATGAAAAATTAATTGCGAGAATCTAATGAAATTTACTTACCTTAGCGAAAAAGTTTTAGAATACTGGAAATATAACGATATGTGTTACATTATGAGTGAAAATATATCCCACTTTCTCAGTATTATAGGAACCCTTCCATTTCGTATAATGGAGTTATCTCTGAATGTACCCTATATAGAAATAAATAGTAAATGCAAGTAAAAATGATAATAAAACCTGGAAAAAGGCCGGAAGAAATAAGAATCAAATGTAAGATTTAAGTTATACAGCAGGCGCCAATTATGTAAATATCTAACTATTCAAAGAATAGAGAGATCAAATAACAAAAGCAATAACCGTACCTTTAGCGAAATTTATTTGCGGTTGTTTGCAACCCAAATTCTAGAGGAAAAGACTAATTATTGCAAGGAGGAAACATAAACCCCTTAAGGATGAGAGTTCATATGAAAACGTTGTTTTAATATGCATTATATAAAATACGTATCAAGTTCGCCTGGAACCAAATACAACGTAATATTAGAAAAATAAATAAATATTTTACTTGTGTGAAATTCATCACAAATATATTTCAGAGGTATTCTCCATCTTCAGTGTGTTGTTTTGTTTCTCTTTTGTCCCGTGATGCGTATTTTATTTTATTCAAATTAAAACAACGTTTGTATATAAACTCTCATCCGTTACGTTATTCTCGCGTTGCCAACGCACAGTTCAAACATTTCAATATACAACCACTAGAAACAACGCGCGGCTCTTTACAAACGGACTTCTTTCGCCAAATTTACAGCATGGCAAGGAAGAAGAAAAGGAAAAAAGAAAGAGCACAAGATGATGAAGTATACCTCTGAAATATATTTGTGATGAATTTCGAACAAGTAAAATATGTATTAATTTTCCTAATATTACGTTGCATTTGGCTTTCAAGCGAACTTAACGCGTATTTTACTTTATTCAATTATAATCCCTTATTTTGATTATGGGGCATGAATAAAACTATCAGTTTTTTTATGTTCAAGAACACGCTGCAGCTTGATTATGACAATGGAGTTACACATTAATTTCTCATTTGCAAACGGGTTGTTTTGAATTCTTTGATTATATGAGAAGTCGCTTAGTTCAAGCTCTATTATCATTAAACTTTGTAGTACGTTTTAAACAATAGAACATCCTTTTTAAATACAGGTTTTCATGCTTGCACAGAAGGTTCCACGTACCATCGTGATAAGAATCCGTAAGTGTAACTGTACTATAATCCGGCCTTTATCAGCTCTTTATACTCGTTACATTACTTCCCCGGACAGGTGAGCTCCGATATCTCACAAGCCACAGTTAAATCAAATATGTGAGATGTTATCAATACAGATACAGATCAGCAAAATTTAATCCTATTTCGTATTATCCACTTATCTCTTAGGTGGGGGTGAGGAAGTTTATACTCTATACAATAAAAGGATTGGATTTGTAAATATTCCATTTATGAACATCTCAATCGATTGTACACACCTTAGTCATCCTTCCTCTTAGTCATTAGACGCTACACTCTCTTCTGCTATTAGAAGGTCGATCTTAAGTCAGAACACACATATTACGCTGATTCTGATTGGTTCTTTTTATTCTTAGCAATAAAAGGTGTACTTGCCCAATATCACACATGGGGTCTTATGTGTTGTGTTTTTTTTTACTTTGCTTTCAGCTAGAGAAACCTGTTTGTTGCTTTAAACATCTCAACGATCACATCGTTACTATTTTGTCTTGAACTTCTTCCAAAATCTGACCATTTAGAATAGATATGTAACGCTTTTGGTTATGCGCATATTTTGTATTCTTCTCATTTTTTTTTATATTCTATAGCTGTTTCAAGGCTAAAGGTCAATTACATTCGGCGATCTAGTAGACACTCGTTTACCACCGAGGTTATGCTGTGAAAAATGTGTTGCAATTTTGGAATACTAGGCGCTGTATGTAGTTATGTAAGCGGGTGTATATATTATATGAGGGTGGTGAACGTTCTGACTAACAGTTAAGACTACCTCGGAGCAAAACCAGTCATCTCTTACGCTCTCTATTAAATGCTAGAGGCTTCCATGCAAGAAATACCTAGAATTCCTCAAACATTGTGAAGGTAAGGTATCTAATAAAGCGGAACTATTCTTTATTAAGATATGTACCCAATGAGTATGTGGTGAATAGGAGTATACATTGGTAGTGAATACCAATGACTGCGACTTTTATTTTCAGAGAATATGTTATTCCGGTAAAAATAAGACAATTCGAAATGAAAAAAAAAAAGTTTATCGTCTTTAGAATGCATTTGATCTAAGCTTGAAATGTTTTCGACACAAAATGGAACTTTTAGTTCCAAATCTGTAATTATAATATCGGCAGGAGAAAACCTGACTTTAATATTATATTTGTAGTTCATTAAAAGTATAACATTATCAGAAGGAATATATCGCATTTTTATTAGCAATAAATATTCACGGTGGCTTTAATTATTAATAAATTTAAAATAATACAAATTATAACAAATCTAGGTCCGCCTACTGAAGCTATAAAACAGCGAATTGAATTGCAAAAATTCTAATACAAGCATGTTAATCTTGAGAGAACTAACACGGTAAAAAGGTTCAAAGATTAGTTCGCATCAGCAAAATGCCATGTTTATTCAATTTCTCATGACAAAGAGGCACAAATTTATAAAGACACAAATAACATGGGGGTGTAAAGTTTAATTAGGCTGCTTTCAGACAAGGAACAATACATTAGATGACTGGAAAACAGATGGGGAAATATGCAGAATTTTAAGAATACGGCTTGACGATAATTAGTTAATATCTCACTGGAAAACGACTGGAGCCAACAATGTATTGTGTTCAACAGACGAATTATCTTTGGAAACAATATTTATACATGGACGTTCTGTTTATCTTAGGAACAAAGGGCGAGGAGGAATTAAATAGTTATATGCCTGCTGTACAGACAGTCTCTATAACGGGTATATATATATATATATATATATATATATATATATATATATATATATATATATATATACCCGTTATAGAGACTGTATATATATGTGTGTGTATATATATATGTATATATGTATATATATATATATATACCCGTTATAGAGATTGTATATGTATGTGTGTATATATATAGATATGTATATATATATATATATACCCGTTAGAGAGACTGTCTATATATATATATATATATATATATATATATATATATATATATATATATATATATATATATACTAGACTACGGTTGATCCGTTGGATCAGTATGTTATGTTAACTATGGATTTCATGTATGAGCGTGACACTTGCGACATAAAGAAAATATTTTTTTTTGACATAACAGAAACATTTCTATGAAAGTATATTAAAATGAAAATAGAATATAGATAGATTTCTATGAGTCGTTCTGTTTATTATAATGGATTATTTTTGGAAAAGAAATTACAGTTACTGAAGTATAAGTAGTTGGCCATACTTATGTGCACTGAACAGATACCATAATACTTATTATAGTTAAATTTAAATTTTGATATATCTGCTTTTTTTACATCGTGCATTTCTGTATTACATTTAAGTTATTTTAAACCCCACTCTTCCAATCTTAAGTAATAATTTCGAAATAATAACGTTAATATTTCATGCTCACAATTGTTCTTTTGTTTTTTTGTTTATTTTAAACCCCACTCTTCCCATCTTAAGTAACAATTTCGAAATAATAACGTTAATATTTCAGCGTCCCAATTGTTCTTTTTTTTCGCGTTTAAATTATCCAAATAAACAATTTTTAATACTGTCTGCTTTTTGTACATCGTTTATTTCTGTATTATGCTTAAGTTATTTTAAACCCCATTCTTCCCATATTACATAATAATTTCGAAATATTTACGTTAATATTTAAGTGTGCAGGTCAAAATTTGCAAAAGAAGCGATTTGTGTTTATTTGTTAATATTTATGCGCGTATGCGCAACCGGAGGTCGTAAACGAAAAAGGGGGTTACATACATCGTTACAAGGTTATTTGAGTTTGAAAATTATATATATACACACACACACACACACACACACACACATATATATATATATATATATATATATATATCGTAATGTTTTTAAGGACACAACATTTAAATATTGCAATTAATAAAGGAAGACTTTTATGATTCATGATCAAAAGTAAATGTGTGTGTGTATATATATATATATATATATATATATATATATATATATATATATATATATATATATATATGTTCTCTCCAAAAAGGGGGAAAAGGGAAAATAGGAGAGGAACAAAAAGGAATTGTGAGCCAGCTGACCGCTGTTGACCCTTGCTTCTCAAAGCTGAATCGAGTGAATTTTTAAAACAAAGAATGAAAAAGCGATTAAAATTGCGTTTTATTCAATCTACGGGTAGAAAAAAATGGGGAAACGATTAAAATAAAACAGTGTTATGGTTGAATACCTTAGATATTAATCATATATATATATATATATATATATATATATATATATATATATATATATATATATATATATATATATATATATATCAGTTCAGTCCGGCTTTGTTTGGGTCGTATGTGCGGTTCAAACTTCACGTGCATATATATATATATATATATATATATATATATATATATATATATATATATATATATTAAAAGTTTGACCCACCTCCAGGTAACCTACATCTACAATTTGAAATGTTTAGACTCAAAATTATTAGAGGAGTTTGGTAGAGCCTTCAAAGGACAACTCTGTCAACTTTGACTTCTTGGCAGATAAATTTTTGCCCCCAAACCTAATAAAACGCTTACTGCATGTCTGAATACCTTTTATGTAAAATTTATAATATTAAGACCAATAATTGGATGAAATTTTGCTAGAGACCGCAAAGATAAAAGCTTTTAAACTTTGACCCATCGGGAGCCATATTTCGGCTAAAAATCGATTAAAAAGCTTGCCCAATATCTGAGTACACTTTACGTAAGATTTCAAATGTTCAAATAAAAAATTAGCTCAGAAGTTGAGTTGAAACTTAACATCTAATGGTTTGTTCTCAATTCAAATTAAAAAGTTTGATTCTTGTTTAATTAACCTACATCTAAAATTTCAAGTGTTAAAACCCAAAATTGGCGGATGTGTTTGGTAGAGTTTTCTAAGATCAAATGGTGTTACTCTGACCCTTTGACAGCCAAATTTCTGGCCGAGAACCGATTAAGAAGATTTTCCCAAATTTCATCAGTCCTATGACAAATCTTGCGCCTGTAGACTAGGACATTTATAGATTCATTTGGTAGGGAACTTTACACACAGAGACTGAGATTTTCACTTATATATATATATATATATATATATATATATATATATATATATATATATATATATATATATATATAGTTTAGTGGTTAGAGTTTTATTCTGAAAATCAAAAATATAGACACATACATTCGAGTTATCAATTTATTGTTTGACAAAAGGAATATATAAAAGGGGGTTATGTTTATTTCCTTCATCCATGGATTTTCAATCATGGCATATATCATCAGAGGAAATGAAATTTTATTAGCAAAATGTTCATCTGTTAATAGACACGTATTTTGATTTTCAGCATAAATATTGAAAAAAGTTGTTGGGTAGTGAATAATAATTATATCAAAATAATTTTAGGAAAAGGAAGTTCATACAATCTGGGCAGTCCATTATCGGAAGGAATACAATGTCTTCCTGGGTTTTATTGCCAGGTAGGCAGAATATTGGTCCAGGGCAGAATGCAGTAATCCCATATAACAAGAAGCGTGGTTGTTACATACTGATTTTCCGAAAGGTATACGCGGCGGCCGTATTCGTTGGTGAGTTGAATATGCTTTGGTAGATTTAATCCAAATACTTTTTTGGGTGTTGAAACAGTGTATCAGATATTGAATGAATATACCATTCCACTGCATTTACAGGGTGACCCAAAATACGGGGCTCATTCTAATTAGGCCCCGTTTCTTAGTGTTTTGTCCGAATGAAATAACTATATTATTATATTCAAAACATCACATCAAAACACTAGGATCTTTGGCCTTTTTTCTCCGTTGACTGTAAAATGCCCAGAAAAACAATTGAATGTCTTCTGTTTTTTTTTTTTTTTGGGGGGGGTCACCCTGCATTACCGTCGGTAATGGAGTTTGAACGTTGAATTATATATGCATATCTATGGTACAATGGACCTCGAAAATCAATGGCCTGGGTTGAAAAATATTCGGAGAGCTGATTATTCGATTCGATGTGCTAGACGAACACGCTTCTGATATTGGCTTTGTTTTTGGTAAACTGCTGGTCAGTTTCTTGTTTAGAAGAGGTGAAGGAAGCCTTTTAATATAAGGGAGCGAGGAGGAGGGGTAAGGTAGAGAGGTTATGGGAGAGAAAGGGGGAGTTAAGGTTTGGGCGAGCAGGCATGTGCTTAATACAATTTCCTCGGGGGCGGGATTGTGTGATAGGCTTAGGTCAAATGTGTTGAGCTCTTAATTTTAGGTTCAAATGGGAAATATATATTTTCTTGTGATTTTTAGGTGGGAGTGTGGTATGAGATGCGGTGGATGTGCTGTTTTTGCTGTGCGAGTGGGTGAGTAGGTGAGGTGGAAATGGAGACGAATAATGGTCTAAAGATTTTGTACTTTACATTAGAAAACAAAAGCAGCAGCGAGATGCATAAATGCATCAGATTTTACGGTTGCTTTTTAATTCTTATTAAACGTTAATATTAACATATACATATACAAAGAATCATACTTTTTCATATATATATATATATATATATATACAGTGATGACCATATTTATTGGCACGCTAAAATAAAAGTTAAATTATGTCTAATAAATTCTAAAAAAGGGATTAAATTAAAGAAAATAACAAAGTATATTATGTATTTTTAACTGGCCTTTCCGATGCAGCAATCGGATTTTAGAAAAAATAAATAACAAAGGAACAACAAACATAATTGCAAAAAACCCTTGTTCAAAATTATTGGCACGGCTTTGTTTTTCTTTTAGTATCAGTATAATATCAATCAATTTCCGGTTTACGTGCTTTCTGAACTTTTTTTATAGCCATATTATGCTTGTTTAACGCTAATTCAGTGAATAATTTTTTTCAGATAATTTTTAGATAGCGATTTATTTAAACTATTATAAGTGACTAAATTATAATTTTCAATCGCCATGGTTAAAACTAAGGAACACAGCGAAGACGTCAGGAAGCTTGTTGTAGCATGCCATACCAATGGGAAGGGCTATGATAAGATTTCAAAGAAGCTAAACCTTCCCAAATCCACTGTTAGAACCATAATAAACAAGTTCAAATCGCAAGGCCACGTTATGAGTTTAGAGGGTAGAGGGAGAAAAAGGATTCTTTCCCCAAGAGATGAACGGAAAATTGTTCGACAAGTAAAACAAACCCCAAGGATCTCTGTTGGAGAGATTGTTGATGAACAGAGCACCTCTGGAGTGAATGTATCTCGACATACAGTTGGTAGAGTTTTGAAGAGAGCTGGTTTAAAAGCATGTCGTCCGAGAAAGACTCCCTTATTGAAGCCTATGCACCTGAAAGCAAGGCTAGCCTTTGCAAAACGTCATATTGATAAAGATGTTGCATTCTGGAAACATGTTCTATGGACTGACGAAACGAAAATAGAGTTATTTGGCCATAATAAAGTGTCTTATATTTACAGAAAATCTGGCGAAGCTTTCCTGCCTAAGAACACCATACCCACAGTAAAGCACGGTGGAGGCAGTTTGATGTTTTGGGGATCCTTTGCTGCCTCTGGACCAGGGCGACTTGTTAAGGTTACAGGTAGCATAAAAAAGGAAGATTATGTTAAAATATTGGATGAAAACCTGAAAGACTCTGCTAAAGAGCTCTCACTTGGTCGTCGTTGGTGGTTCATGCAAGATAATGACCCAAAGCATTCGGCTAAACTGACTAAGAAATGGCTTGAGGACAATCATATTAATGTTTTGGAGTGGCCATCACAACGCCCAGACCTTACTCCAATTAAACATTTATGGAGAACATTAAAATTGAGGGTAATGCAAAGGAAGCGTAAGAATCTTATTCAATTGGAGGATTATTGTCAGGAAGAGTGGGCTAAAATTACTACTGAAGAGTGCAACAACTTGGTTGTAAACTATGAAAAGCGACTGAGGAAGGTAATCAAGGTCCAAGGCTATACAATTTATTATTAAATAAATCGTGCCAATAATTTTGAACAAGGGTGTTTTGCAATTATGTTTGTTGTTCCTTTGTTATTTATTTTTTCTAAAATCCGATTGCTGCATCGGAAAGGCCAGTTAAAAATACATAATATACTTTGTTATTTTCTTTAATTTAATCCCTTTTTTAGAATTTATTAGACAAAATTTAACTTTTATTTTACCGTGCCAATAAATATGATCATCACTGTATATATATATATATATATATATATATATATATATATATATATATATATATATATATAGAGAGAGAGAGAGAGAGAGAGAGAGAGATAGATAGATAACTAGTTAGATAGATATTGTTTAAAATATATTTATCGAGTGACACATATTTGTTCGTCGACAACTCATCAGAATTGCTGAAGCAAGCGAAATTCGAATCCCGCTAGATTCAGCCACGCTGATGAGTTGTTGACGACAAAACACGAGTCAGTGATTTACTATATTTTAAACACTATATATGCCGCTCTACATTTGGAGGTGCCAAATTAGTAAAATAGGGGAAAATAATTCACATTTACGTTAAAATGCACTTTCATATTTTTTTTAAAATCATTTAAAATAACGCAAAAACAAACAAAAAATAATGTACATTTAATTCGATTTAACCCCAAAACACTAAACGTTAGGGGGTCAAAATTTGTGTCAAAGTTAACAAAATAGCCTTTACCGTCTCTCCTAAATTACTCAGCCAATTGTTGGTCTAAACGTTTGAAATGTTACATAAAGTGTATGCAGACATAGGACAACAGTTTTATGTGGTTTTTAGTGGAAAATTCGGCTGGCAAGTTGTGAGAGTAACAAGATTGTAATTTTGCGGTTTCTAGCAAACTATTCCCCCGATTTTTGGTCTAAACATACGGAATCCTACATAAAATGTCTGCAGACATACAGCAAGCTTTTTATCAGTTGTTGGGCGAAAATATTGCTGCCAAGAGGTCAAAGTTGAAAGAGTTCACTTTTTCAGACTCTCGCAAACTCACCGCCAATTTTGCATCTAAAAACTTTAAATGTTAGATGTTGGTTACCTGCACATGAGTCAAAATTTTTAATATATAAATACATATGCACATAAAGTTATGAACAGTACATAATGCATGAGCAAAGACAGGAAGAACTGCTAGCTTTTAATTAAAGGTACTCATCTCATAAGAAACCCTAATAACCCTAATAGGGAATTAATTAAAATTAATTTTTTAAAAATGTGCAAATTAGTTGGTCTTTTGTAGATGAATGCAATTCCACGACTGATAAATTACAGAGTTGTATATTTTTATAAATAAATAGAAAAAAAGGGTGTTTAATTCTTTGTGAATAAATATCTTTACTAATACTTATACCTGTTTTCTATAAATAATACTAATACTAGGTCTAATAATTATGATAATTAAATATTAATCAAAAAAAATCCCCAAATAGCTGACAACAATGCGAATTAAAAAATGGACGCTAACCAGTAGAAGTTACACGAAAAATAGAACAAACTTGGAAGGGACACCACTTGAAATCGAGGGGACTTAAACTGCAAAGTAATATTAGAAACTGCCTTTGGTTAAAAAAAAAAATGAAAAAAATCAGCCTTGCCTTAGATAACGTGAGTAGTCTTGACGGATCACAGAGGAGGAAAAGTGAGGAGGTAACTAACTGAGCAAGCTTCGATTGGGTGAACACGGAAAGTAGTGGAACTTTATTGCCATCCACTTTCTACAAAAAATATAATTATTGTTTGTCCTAACAACAAATCAATGTAAATAAGTGTTTTGTGATAGCACAATGCAATTTGCTATGGTCATCGAAATGAGTGGAGGCCAGTTTTTATCAGTTAACAATCACTGAGAATTCCTAGGCAAGTAAAATAATAATAAGAAAATTATAACGATATGGCGGAGCATTAGGTACAGTCCCAAAGCATTTGGAAAACTATAAGAGGAAATCGGAATCAAGAGAATAAATGTTAATGCTGAAAAAATGTAATTCATGGAAAGAAAGGGTGGTGTCGACATAGACTTGCGCCACAGTTTATTGTTAAAAGAGAATTACATGGTCAATGAGAGAAATCTTATGAAATACCAAGGGTAAACGGCTCTTGTTAATCGCAAAGTTATTTGTAACGTGTATCATAAAATATGAAAATATGTGGAGATGTGATATTACCCACATTACAGGGAATACCACCAGTTATTATCAGTGACTACTTACTGATCATCACATCTTTTAGAAGTGAATGAGGATGATAATAATAATAATAATAATAATAATAATAATAATAATAATAATAATAACAACTACACATAACTCAACTTTTCTCACGATATTTTATTCGACGTGCCCAACATATAGATCCAATCGAAGTATTACATTCATATTCGTTCTGAAGAGTTTTAAACAATAGCCTTTAATGAAACAAAAACTGATGAATTGTTAATTTGCGACTGGTCTCATCAGTTACAAGTGTTTGAATACATGCGAAACAATTACGCGGGAGATGTACTGTCAACAAATGTATGAAATGAATCAGAAACGTCAGTAGCGTACCCAGCTTTAATAACAAATCAAATTCCTAGTTCTCCTCCAGGACAAGGTTCGACCGCCCGTCTAAATTTTAAAGTTTAAAACTCGTGAACTTTAATGTCAACTTGATGTATATGTCTTAGGATGCGATACATTAACATGTTTAATATATACAAAACTAAAAATGTATATATATATATATATATATATATATATATATATATATATATATATATAGAGAGAGAGAGAGAGAGAGAGAAAGAGAGAGGAAGAGAGAGAAGAGCGTATGATAGACATGAACAAATCCCAGTAAAATATATTGAATGGTCCTGTGCTCTGATAAACTCTATAAGTGTAATTATCTAGAACGTCTAAAATATAGAAAAAAATAGAAGTTCTATATGTATGCATTTCATATAAAAAAGGTCATCTGTTTGTCTGTCTGTACACATATTTTAAAAGACTATCCCCCTCGAACCCAAAGTAGACGAGCTGCGCCAGGGGCCTCAGATGATATGATTTTTTTTTACAGATCGTTCTTTTATGGGTCTTCATCCGGTAAAATATAATTTTAAGGGGTCAAATATTGATCCCAACTGAAAAAAGTCGTTATATATTTTGTACGTTCATCTTTGTTTATCTTTAAGTTTTATTTTGAAGCAGGCTATAGGCGTGCCACGTTGGAACAGTTGTAACGTATCCAGCTTTGAATGTTTCAGTTTCGACTCTAGCTGATTGCACCACATTTTTTTACCTTTAAAATACCGAGCTATAGTAATATATACGAAATTTAGAAAAATTAAAATATCATACCCAACCGTATTTACTGTTAATGTTTCATGTATAACCAACCCTCAGTTCGGAAGAATACGATCAAAGCTGGTCTAATTTTCCAATTCTCCCATGTAGCTAAATTTTGTCTACATTAGCTAGAAATGATTTTGCCATCAATGAAGTTTAGGGTGTCAATACAGATTATATATAGTGAAATATTCAAAGCAAATAATGATCTGACACACCCTTGCATATATATATATATATATATATATATATATATATATATATATATATATATGTGTGTGTGTGTGTGTGTGTGTGTGTGTGTGTGTATATAGATATAGATATATATAGATATAGATATGTGTATATATATGTATATTTATATATGTAGATAGATATATATACATATCCCCATACACAACCACACACACACACACACACACACACACACACACACACATATATATATATATATATATATATATATATATATATATATATATATATATATGTATATATGTTCGCCCAGAGCAGCAAGACTAGCACTCATTCCGAGCCAAGACGGAAACTTAAAACTATCTACTTTAAAGTATGTAGTAGTCGTAGTCCTTGGCCATAAAATATCTCTTCCAATCTGTTTAATAAACATATGACCACTCCATTTTAGTGTCTGTTTTGTTGTTTTACAAACAAAGTGTAATATATATATATATATATATATATATATCCTTTAGCGTACATATATTTATAATTTTAAATTTATGATTGGTTTTCCTTTTAACTATTTTAATTTTCCTTTAGATTATTGTAAGGTACCACGTTTTATTTTGTTGTTGTCAGAATAATCGACTTGAGCAAACCATTCTCAGAATTTTTTTCGGACGTTTCTGGATTTTTGAAATGGGAATTGGTTATTTGTATTATTTAGAGCCATCGTATGACTGTTCACTGTTGAATGTCACAACGTTTCGGTCGATGTAACCTCCGACCTTCCTCAATTGAATCTAGTTGGAACTCGGAAATGTACCTGTCGAAATCAGAAATTTGGACGGAATTTCGAGCGTAACTCTTCATTTACTCTACGAAGGTAACATAGTCTTGTTTCCGTCAGCTATTACTGAATAGAGGTCCTAAGTAATTTACAAGTCTTTTTTTCGATCGTTCACACTGAGGATTGAACCTGCAACCTTCAAGAGAATATATAACTTAAAGTAATTAAACATTTCACATGATCTTAAGTGATTTTCGAAGAATGAAACAGGTCGGGGGTTACATCGTCCCAAACGTTGTGAAAATCACTTCTAAGATAAGAACATTAGCCCGATGAATCAAAATGATAAGAATTTCATTACGTTAAGGTAACAATAATTCTGAGGAGAATGCAAACAATTGTTAACGATATATCTTTATAGGTTTCATTTTGTTGAAAACTTTTAATAAATTTTTCATGAATATAGTCTTGCAATGGTCATTCAGATTAACGTACTGTATCATAACGGGTGGTTCATGAGCTGTATTGTTTCAATATTGTTCAGAGTATTATTTTTACTGTTAATATATCGTTACCTATTATTGGTTACATTTTGTCATGTTGGGTGGAGAAGAAGTAAAGTTTAGCATTTGTTCCATATCTGGAGAGCGAGGATCTTAAACCTCCCCACATCTGATTCCTCATAAAAGAAACTTTGGAACCCATTATGTTTAATCGTTATTTTTATGATAGTGGCTCAACTGAGCTAGAATTTATACTTCTTGCGTAAAACTTTCGTAAAAATAATCATGTGTTATACTTAAACACTTGTCATCAATTTCCTTTAGTCTTTATCTCCTCCAGAAAGTAGACTGAACTTCCATCAGCATTTTTTTATATAGGCATCATCACTTATCAAGGCCCAGAGACCACTCGAGGATAGGGGTTAGGAGTGTACAGTAGTATATCGGGCAGTGTAGTAATCGTTAGTAATGGAGATTTGGTAAATTTGTTAACTTAAGTGGAACGGCTAATCTAGAATTGTTTACGTTGGACTTGAAGACAACAATATTGTAGTCAGCGGGACAACAGAAAAATGAAGAACAATTCCACAGGCGTGCAGTTCTAAGAAAGAAGCCTTGTTCATAGAATCTACGTTTAGTTTTAGGCAAGGATAAAGAGTGGGGTGATTATTGATAGTATTTTCAGCTAGACGCGTGTTTCTTTTAAAGATTGGCGAAGGGGTGCATAAATTGAAGCTCAGTCGAACCCGTTCCATGATAATAACAATAAAGCAGAGACACACTCGCAACATCTCTTCTGTGATATAGAGGTTACAGGGAAGAGAAAAAGACATCTCCTACGAGGCTACGAAGTATATTTTGAACTCTATAAAGGAAGGACAAGTCCTTTCTAGCAGCTCCTGCCACGATGTAGCAAGAGTACTCTATTGTGGGACTTACCTTGCTCTTATAGACATAGTCAAGTTCATCAGTGAGATATCTACTTAAGATAGAAGGATCCCACCGTATTTCCAACGGCCTTACCAACGGATTTGATGTACGTGTTTTATTTAAGATCAGGAGTAAAGGTCAAGCCCAGAAGCATGTCAAAACTTGAGGCCTCCGCAAGACAAAAGTCATTCATTCCAATTGATGCCAAATGGATATCAGAAGGTTGATTATGTAAAGATAGAAGCTTGGTTATAGATGCATTAAACGTAGCCAGTCACTCCTTTCCCCATTGTACCACGTGCTAAAGATCTGGGGAGAGAGAATCGGAGAGAACTTGGTCGTTTACGGTCATAGATGTGCTACCACAGATGGTAGTGTCATCAGCATAAATGTTTACGCATGATATAAGGATGTGATTTGGAAGATCATTACTGTAGACCTGAAAAGAGTTGGGCCCAGGATGGACCCCTGAGGGACTCCAGCATTAATACTTTGAGCTTCTGTTTTTTGCCCAGAAACTATTACTCTTATCAACCTATCAGAGAGAAATGATTTAATAATTGAGAAGACATTTCCAGCTATACCATAGCTGGAGATACGTGTCCGTCTGTAGAACACAAGGAAATAGAGTTTCTTCTCAGCTTACTGTAAAGATGCTGTTTTCAGTCTCATGTAAATATTTTCTTGGTGATTTGTCCTGAGTATAATGTAAATCAGTAATGATGAGATGTCTTTTTATATAATTTAACCCTACTCAAGTTCCACTATCATTATAACCGGGTTGTGTTATTCTATACATAATACGAATTAGCACTTATACTATAGTGACCCCCGGCCATTTAGGAGCGGTTGCCCAATGTAAAACGTCTCTTTTTTACCAGTGAAATGTATTTTATTCTGGCATACTCTCATGGAAGCTGACTCGAATACATTATGAAATGCAATATCGTGGGGTTGCTACCCATCTTCTATACCATTGTCTTTTAAAGTTTAATGTAATGTATTTGATGCGCCGTTCCCTATAAACGGCGGAAAATTGTTGCGCTAAAAAAGTCGATATGCTTCAATTTCCCGGCGATGAAAAAAACAGTGTTCTTTTTTGTTGCAAACCATCTACTATTCGGCCAGTTGAGATCTAATCCTAAAAGCGATAGGAGCATGCTATCATGTATGAGAGTTACACAATATTCAAATATGAAAAAAATATCTTCTGGGATTGAAGGTCAACACCAAAGTGTATCTGAATGTACTGTATAGTGTGATTATCATTTGATGCAATCAGGTGTCCGCTGGAAGATCCAGAGTTTGAGAGAAAGACTCGCCGCCGATCCACTAGTTCAAAGAGACCCAGGTTTGGCTTCAGAAAGAGTGCTTCAACTTTGTACCTCTCAATAACCCCCTCCCTATTCCTCCAACATGAATTCGCTGGACTATCCCGTTTGGTCATACGTCGAGAACATCACAAACACGAACTTCCACAACAGGAAAACTAGGTTAATCGCCGCCATCCGCCGAGTATTCGCTGAGCTTCTGCCGATGCTTGTGGAAAATGCAAGCTTCCAGTTCCGGGCCTGTATCAAGACGACGATTGAGGCTGAAGGCAGCTTATAGAAGACGCCTATGCTCTCCTACATGATCATATAAGCTACATTGATTTTTTCACTAAAAGTTTTAAAATGAATCTGAAGGGGATTTTTCATTAGAACGACATTTTATCAGTCCGCCCTGTACATAATTAAAACTTATTGAATTTCAACTTTAATAGATCACCTCGATGTTGTTTACGGTCTACCTAAAACACATTAGCACTTATCATCGATTAGCCCGGTTAACTCCCCCTTTTCACTCTCAGTCTTCTTTATTTTCGTCAGTAAAATGTATTGTTTATCTGATTTACTGTGATAATAGAACGTTCTTTAAAAATCCTTGTAGATGTGATTTTTACGCATCACTATGATTATAAAGAAAATCCTACGCACCCTGTCTTCCAGTGATGGACGTACACGAATCATTGAGTTAAACGGCACCAGCGTGAATATGGGATAGACTAAGATAACAAGTTAATGACGCTATATTACAAAAATTGGTTGAAATAAAAAAAAATAAAACATATAATGAGTGAATTATATTAATCTCGTTTTCTGCAAGGCAATACCTTTAAAAATATCCATCTGATATGAAAGGTACATTAAAATGATATAATAAAATACAGTAAGGAAAATACGGAGAAAATTAGGCAATGCTCAGGACACACAGGAAGAAATATAGACAAGTATGAAAGTAATTTTTATTTTTAATTTCATAATAAACCATAATTTTATGAGCCCACATGATATATATATATATATATATATTTATATATGTATGTATATATATATATAAATATATATATATATTTATATATGTATGTATGTATATATATATATATATATATATATATATATATATATATATATATATATATATACATATATATATATATACTCAAACTCCGGGATAGGGCTGCCCTAGGATACGTTTTTACAAGTTACGAATGGAAATACGATGTGTTTCCGCACACTGGTTTCGGTATTTGCCGTGTTATTTATGTTATTTGATTATGTACATGCGTATTATATAGTGTACTGTATTTTGTTTCAATATTCCATGTCGTATCCCTAGGTTCTACTATATGTATATATATATATATATATATATATATATATATATATATATATATATATATATAAATTTACATATATATGAATAATCGTAGAATTATATTAATATTGTTTTCTGAAAGGCAATATCTTTGAAAATATCTGTTTTATATATATATATATATATATATATACATATATATACATATATATATATACATACATATATATATATATATATATATATATATATATATATATATATATATATATATATATATACGAGATGCATATTGTGTGTGCGCATGTGTGTGCCGTGTATTTCGTTTCTTATGGTCTCCAATACAGGTGGGTTGATTTATAGGAAGTTTAATAAAAAATGTACTTTATGTGTCTGAAAGTATTATTATATACGTTTTCTAAGGGAATATCTCCGATACTTACGTAAAATTAATAACTCAAAGATAGAAAAGCCCGATTTTGAGCAAAGTAAATACTTTATATGGACTTATATCACAAGTACATTTGCGATAATTTATCAAAAAATAGAATGAACCGACATATAAAATCATCAGGAGGTTCTTTCCTAAGATGGGACGCGTTCGAAATTAATGTTTCTGTTTAGAATACAATTAAACCAAGATACTTGGCATTTTCGTCCAAAACTTTTTGTCAAGCGTTACATAAAATACTTTCATAAAATCAGCAGTAAGCAACCTACATCGCAACGGTGATTATAATGTATTTTGACCTAATTTACTGCGGAAGGGCATGTGAGCTTTCTTCCCTGTGAACCGCGGTAGGCTCTCGACTAGAGTGAGCAACCAATCTAATTTATTGCTGAATCTGTTATATCACCAAATCGATGAGAATAAACGTACTGGAAGAATGAAACATTCTTTATCGCATCATCGGATTTCTTCGATAATATACAAAAACCTATATCGAAGCCATACTTTCATTAGAAATGGAAATATGTATTTGACTCCATTATGCAGCACCATGCCCTTGTATTATGAAGCTGTGATTGGGAAGGTAAAGGATGTCTCGTTATTTTGCGTCAATGTTAATTTTACGGTACATTAGTCCTTTTCGTGTGTTTATAAAATAGTGATAAGAACGTAGCTTATTTTATCTTCTCCACATCTCTTGCCGTGTCCTCAAGTGGTTTGTGTCCCGACGTCTGCTCCTGAAACAAAACCTCTCTCATCCATTACAAGAAACGACACTCTCATTTCTCTGAACAATTGGAACTTTACTTGTTTCACAGTCGGAGTCGCGCCTCCTCCTGTTCTTTGCCTTTCTAAGAAGGAGGGCTGGAATTTTTCCATCGATTCCTCTACCATCCGTCGTTACCTCTCGTCGCCCTCACAAAATGTCTTTCATCTTCTCAGAAATAACTGACGACTGTGTCTGTCGACTCTTAACAAGAACGAAACTCTAACCTTCAAAGCGCGTGCGGTCCCTTCTTTTTATATTTAGAGTGGGGTGTTTTGCGGGTGGTCTCCAATCGAATGCACCTGCAACCAACGCGTTCAGAACACGTCAGAGCGGTGTCGCCGGGTGTGATGAGTTTTAACTTTTTGACCCCAAGTACACTCACAGATATTCCGCACTACTCGCTCTATTAATATCATGGAACCCATAACATATGTTTCTTTCCTACATATCGTCCCTATCCGTCCATAACATAATATCCCGTAATCCCTCATATTCAATATCCTTAATAACTTTCAATTTCTCTCCAGAACCCAGTACAGCATGAATTCACCTGCATGTATTCACCTTCCCAGATACCCCATAACTGATATCAATACGAAATACCTTATTATACTTCAATTATAGCATAAGGTTGATGTCGCAATGAACTGTCTGCAATTTAGCCCCTGAGTCCCTCTTTTGATGAAAAACATTTAGCTTCTGAAATATCGATCTGTGAAGAGCATACAACAGCTCCGTCAATTGATATGTGTTCCTTATTACATCAGCAACTAAATCTATGCATACCAATATATGGATTTGTTTTGTCTATAATCCTAGTATTATATTTAAGTTCCACATTTTCCGTTGAGCTTCACATATACTGATAGATCTCCCTTTGCATATATATATATATATATATATATATATATATATATATATATATATATATATGTGTGTGTGTGTGTGTGTGTGCGTGAAGAAATTCGTTTCTTATCGTTGAGCACTTTCAGTTGAATTAAAAGTCGGTCAATTTAGCTCTTATGCGTAGATCATCGTATAACGATTTGATTACTGTCTGTCTGACGTAATGAACATTTAAATTAAAATGTTTAAAATTCAACGCTATTTCACACGGTTAATGGTAGCCGAATGGATACGGCCTCCGCTAATCGAGCCAGAGATGTCGCGGGGTTCGAATTGTTCGACTGGTAGTAATCGTGACACCCTGCAATGAAGAATCCCGAAAGGATCAAACACTAGTGCCTGTAGGTATTTAATTGTTATAGTAAAAAAATAATTATATATATATATATATATATATATATATATATATATATATAGAGAGAGAGAGAGAGAGAGAGAGAGAGAGAGGAATAAAAAGGAACAAACCGGGTCAAATGTGTTCATCAACGATCATGAACACATTACTCGGTTTGTTCTTTTTATTGCTTTATTTTGTTAGAATACTATTTCCTTTATCTTATATATATATGTATATATATATATATATATATATATATATATATATATGTAGGTAAACAGTACTGTATGTGGATGTCTATAAATATATATACATATAGGTATGTATATATATATATATATATATATATAGAGAGAGAGAGAGAGAGGGAGAGAATGAGACAGAGAGGCGAGGAAGATAGATAGATAGATAGATAGATAGATATATGAGGTATGTTGTATTTCGGTGAAAGTAAAATACAGGTGCATAGGTAGACAGAGAGAAATAGAGAGATATATAAAGAGAATGAGAAAGAGTTGCCTTATTGTAACCAGATGCGTTTTTGTTGTGGTATTGTACAGGAGGCATTGAGATTGGCGCTCAGTCCAGCACTTACCATAAGCGTAAAGACACAAAAACACAGGGAAGTAACCTGCTTTCTCTATGTAAACTGCTGTAGGAGACCATCGGCACCAGATTACGAAAGAGATGTTGTACTCTCTCAAAATTAGAAGGAGTTTCGAGCCCCTCTTTCCACGCATATAACAGCAGTATTCCATCTTAGATCGATATTTTCTAAGAGTTATATTACGTATAATTTTAATATTCAGACACAAATATAAAGTAACGTGCATGGAGAGTAATAAACACTATATCAAATGAGATTGAAACTAAAATAATATACAGTGGTTGAGGATTAGATTAACAGACAGCAAATTAGTAAGATTCTTGACGTGAATTAATGTCAAATTCGGACACATAAAGACAAGAAAAATTGACGATTTTCAAGTATAACACCATTCTTGCATTGAGTTAATATTGTGGACCACTAAAATATACAGCGAATCCCTTTTTAGAAAAACAAGTGGCTATTAAACTAGCTATAACATAGCGGTAGGTATATTAGTCGTTAATATTTTTATAGATATCTTTTCAAAGAAGATAATGATTGTCAATATATTGCCTTTCTAATCAAAACATGTAGCGTTTGAAATGTAATGAGGTACGGTGGTTAGGCACAGAAATATACAGAGAGTTTTAGAAATATATATTTTCTCACATTATGTTTAAATTCTGCATGTATGTACCGTCAGGAAACTCGGTACGAGGGTGAGTTTTAAAAGCCAGCATTTTTATGCAGAAAACTGATATAACAATATTTTCTTGCACAGGTTGCTTCAGGGCTAAGGGTCATTGGCGCTAGGCTAATGTGGTAAAAAATGTCGCATATATACAGAGGAATTATAGACTTTTATTGAGATATCGTAAAGAAAAATTAATTTCACAACCAAGAAAATTGACAGGTGATGGCGTCGAAAGGCAAATAGAGTGACCAGAAAACTCGTAGGCGTAAACCATGAGGCTTATGTCAAACAAGGGACCATCTTATAGTGATAAAATACGTTCAGAAGGGAATGAAAATGTGGCGAAAGTAATGCAATCGACGGCGCCTCTGCATATCTTGTCAAGTAAGGAAAGAGAAAAAAAAATTGTTACTAGACATCGTATTATAGGCACCGCCAAAACTGGGGGGGGGGCAGGTCAGTACTTTTTGACGGACCGTCTTTTTAAAAATCTACCAAAAATCAGGTAATTATCCGATCAATACGAAATTTTCAGCGATTATTAGGAGAAGAATGAACTTTATAACAGTGTACTTATTTTTCATAAACGATATTTATATATATATATTTTTTTGCTTACAAAACCCCCCTTGTTTTGAAGTGGGAACAAATATGCTTAAAATAATCATCTGAAACTGAACAAAACATATTGTGTTGTTGTAAGGGACAGAATTATAGATAAAAAAAAATTGTTTGCATACCTTATTTTGACGTCTGAATATCATAACTTCGATTGTGTTTAATTATCCCGCTTTTGAGTTTTGAAGTGTGAAATTCGGTGAATATGTTAAGTAAAATAATTAATTTAAGTTAAGCAAAACAAAAAAAAAAAATTATATTTATACGAAAAAAGCCATTTTAAAATTTTTGATAAATAAATTAACAATTTTTTTTTAGCGAGCCGAATAATGCATGACCATTATTAAACAGAGCATGCTTTGAATAATCGATACAAAAAAAAATCGATAAATATTGTGCCCTTTGTGTTAAAAATAGCATCATTTTTTTTCGATCTCGTTTGAAAACGTATGCCGCCTTTCGACTACGGTGGACCAAACGCGCTGAAATAATTTTTTTTAATTCTGCTTTAAATTGCCCCCTCCCCCCATTTTGGGGAGCCTGGCCCCCACACACATACACATTAAAAACCAAACTCATACAAATGGTCACCCATCTGGTACTGGCCAGCCTCAGCTTAATAATATATTGAAATTTTCGTCAGTGAAAAATAATTTTTTTTGGCCTGTTTGGTCTTCCATACTTTTCGTCTCATCAAAAGAAAACGTAAACAGAGTCGATCTGAACTCTACGGCGACGCGAAATATCTGCTTACCTATATGAATAAATGGAATCATTTGAAATTCAGGTACTTATATTATAATATTTTTGCATATTCTCTTAGAAAATCATCCTAAATCTTAGTTAGACAATAAATGAATGAATAAATTATTTCAAAAACCCTTTTTTTTAAATATTTAAGTACGTTTTTTGTGCAAGACAAAAAATATCAATTGTTAACTTTTTGGGAAAATTTAACATTTAAAATTGAATTAAAAATAGTAGAAAAAGTTTTACATTATTCTGTTTTCTATATGATAAAATTCAGGGTTTTATCTTTCTGGAAAAAAAAAGTTACTCAGAAATAATGGATTTTAATAAATGTAATTTAGTTTAAAAAAACAACAACAACTTGATTTTGCGGCCATTTTTGGCGGTGCCTATCGTATTATTATCCATATCGCATTTGTTTAAAATATTTTTTAACTATAATGAGGATATGAATCAAATGATTTCGACGATCGTTTTGATAATCACAGTTATAATAATCAACCAATCAGAAGCTTCTAAAGTTATTATAAAAAATCTCGAATGTTTGATTCAATTAGTTCGCCGTCGGCCTCTATCTCATAACACTCAAGATCGGGACTGTATTTATTCTTCTTCGCCATCTTTCTTACTAGGAATTTCTTAATTTTTCGAGATCGGAACTGCATTGATTTTTCGCCGCCATGTTTGTTACTAGATATTACTTTACATTCGGAATCGTGACTGCATTGTTTCGTCACCAGTTTGATTTACTGCCGCCATCTTTGTTCAACATAATATCTCAACACTTAAGATCATTTATTTGCAGATGAAGACAGTGACGATTTTTTAAATCGACGGGTGGAAAAGCACAGAGCAATCCTTTTGTTTGGACACTTGAGGGAGACAGATAACCGTCCGTCAAGATTACAGTGGAAATCGGAAGTTGTCAGTGATTTTGAACGAATATCTCATGTAATTATTATTATTATTATTATTATTATTATTATTATTATTATTGTTATTATTATTATTGTTATTATTATTATTGTTATTATTATTATTATTATTATTATTATTATTATTATAATTATTATTATTATTATTATTATTATTATTATTATTATTATTATTATTATTCAGAAAGAGTCCATGAAAAGACAAATATAAAGGAGAGATACTGGGGCTTAGTATTAGAGCTCTTGTATCTTAGTCGTCAGCATAACATTTAAATTGGTCTCGTGACGCAGAATTGTGCATCAAACCTTTCCATACATGGTTACAATAAGTAAAAAAATATTTCCAGCACGAAGAAGACGTGAGACGTTACTGGGAATTGGATTTTTTTTTTGCGTTATTTCGTTGTTGTCATACGAGCGCAGTAAGTTAATTAGATAATACTATGTTGCAGTACTAGTAAAACAATGACAGGGATAGAACATGAAGTATAGCATAGCAAAAAGTGTAGAATATAATAATTTCAGACTATTTTGCACTTTGTCCAAGAGGAAGAGGCTAATGGTTGCTGCACACGCGCAAATTTGAAAGATCGTTTTCATCAAGTTACATTAACAAAATATGGGTCAATGTAACAAAATAATTTGTTTTAATGCTCCGACGGGTTAAACTGTTTACATTAGATACGAGAAGTTTAATTAATCTTCTTAATTGAATTTTTTCTTCTGCTGTCAAAAGAAATTAATTACGGACTATATTTGATAAAAACTCCGCGAATATTTTTACACTTTCTCCTTTCTTCTCACACTATGAACTAATTCTGATCCCAACAAACGATTCTAAATCAAAAATGCTTTCAATCCGCTGATTAGAAATTCTCATTTGCGTATTATTGGATAATAACAAAAAATGATGAATTGTTTGCCGGATTTTATTTTATATTTAATTTTATTGATAGCATTCATTAAAAAAAAACGAGACTTGCGTAACCTAATATTGTGATTTATGGATGAAATAAAAGTATCTATCAAATACCGTTATACGACGTATCTGCACGGATAGTACAGTTCAGAAAACAAAGTTATTAAATAGTATCCGATGACGGTGAAGACATTTCGGACAATTTGCACTTGTTTACCTCGGAATCAATACTAGATGAGCGCTGAGAGTTGAAAATAGATTTGAACAAAATAGCACTGGTAAAAATTGCATTAAGAGAAAGAAACATTTTAAAATTAAATATATTTAATAATAAAATATACCGAAAGAGCCGAAATACTAATATGCAATCATTGACGCCTCGATAATAATTTAAAATTAAAAATAAAGCAACTACGGGTAAAACCCCATCCATCCAATAAATTTTAACGTGATATTTATTGGGTGGATTTTGACCAATAATGTTTTGATTTTTATGTCAGTATGATATCCTCAAAGATATGACGATATCGGATCGACTATTTATTTTTATGCTCACGTAACGCTCGACCTAATTGTTCATTTAACTTAATAAATGTTTTAAATGTATTTGAAAACAAATCCAACATATCTATTGTATATACATAATTTTATTTGATAATATGCAAATGTATATTTTAAATCAGTTTTGCTATTTTTATAATAACCTGTACACATCTTTTTCAAAGCAAGAAAAGTAAAAGCAGTGTCAACAAGACTTTTACATCTCTCTATCAAGAGTTAAGTAAAATGGATTGTGTTAAATATTGCAGTAGTAAACTTTTATTAAGACATCTTTAGATTCTTGTACATTACTATATTTTTTTATAAAGAAAAATGGCCAATAAACGCTATTATTATATTAAATTATTATATAAAATCTACTGAATTTTAACCTAACCAAACAGACTGTTTTCCATACTAAAGCTAAGGAGCTTACCCTATTTTAAACTAGGGAAATTGGAACTTAAACCGCACTTCTCTATCGCTCCTAGTTATTCAGTGTTATAGTGATATTTTTACCTATTTATGGAGTTTTGCAATTTTTAGAGGTACCATTTTACCGGTGGCATGTTTTCGGTACCATTTTTTCCGAGGATCTTCTAAGGTATAACACCTGACATTTTATTGTTTCGGTGGAAGGTATGAAATAAAGGCTGGCGATATTCGTTTGTTGATCATACATAACATCCAACCATAATGAGGAACTTTGCAACAGTGACCCAATTGTTAGTAAATTAAGTGTTTGTATGCAAAAGCCAATTAAAAGTTTTGAGTTTAATTGAGAAAATTATCATGCCGTGTCTTTTGTTGTCGAAGGATACTTAAGTGTGAAGTACTTCGTAATGATAGCTTCACTAGTAACAAAATATCGTTTTCACCGTTTAGCATGCTATCTCTATCTCTCTATATATAGGGTGGCCTAACATTAAAAAAATCTAGCTTGAAGAATTAGTTAGTATAAAAACAGAATTTATTTTGTAGCACTCTTCATTATAGTATTCCAGACAGATTGCCCCCCGTATCCGACAAACGCACACACCCACCCACACCCACACACACCCACACACCCACACACCCACACATACAGAGACACGCGTGCACACGCACGCACACGACTATATATATATATATATATATATATATATATATATATATATATATATATATATATATATCAAGAAAGTAAAATAAACGGAGGAAAAACCAAAAACATAATCCACCAATAAAATGTATATAATTAATGAAATTTTATTTTGTAAATTTTAGAAGAAAGAATCTGGAATTCAATGTCTTTAAATATTTTTTGTGAAATCGATTTTATTTTGAATTTAAATTGATTTTAAATTCCAGAGCAAGCATATAATTATTCTTTTAAATTCGACGGACCAATGTTCAGTCATTTACTCATATTATTCAATATTCATTTCACTGTGTAACATTTCGTGATTGGCTTAATATTGTTTCTCAGTTTGCTAGTTGCAAAACAATCGTTGACCTATCGCTAATACTTCTACTGACAAAAATATATAACACAGTTAAGACTGGAATTTGGCCATATACATACTTCGAATTGTTTTAATTCTTCAGATTACTGTCCGTGGTTGTTATTTTACAACATTTTATTCAACGTTACATTCCACCTGGCTTAGATTCACTTATCAAACATTGAATTTGCTTGGAATGCCAAACGCAATTATTTATTTTGCCATGTTCCGTCAGCCATGACTGGCAACCAGTTGCTGATAATCTATAAATGTATTTTGGGCGTCGCCGCACTGAGAATTGAACTATACATCTTTAAAAAGTGCAAGTAACATAACTGAATTTTACCAACAACTCGGTGCGAACAAATCTAGTACGAATTTTTCGTGTCTAAATTTTTTTTTCTTTCTTGATGTAAATATCACGATGCATTTTTTTTTACAAGGTGGTCACTACTTATCAAGGCCCGGAGGCCACTAAGGGATAAGGGTTATTGTAAGTACAGTACGTTACTGTGGATATTTAAACTGTCTACTTAAGGGGGCGATTCATCAGGTATATGTTTACGTTGGACTTGAATACATCCAAGTTGTAGTCAGGAGGGAAGCAGGCAGATGGAACAGAGTTCCACAGGCGTTCAGTTCTAAGAAAGAGGCTTTGTTCATGGAATCTACGTTTTGATTAAGGCATAGATAAAGAGTGGCGAAAGTTTTTGACAGTGGATTCAGCTAGACGGGTGTTTTTATGTAAAAGATTGGCGGGGGGAGCAGAGATTGGAGTTCAGACGAGCACCTGGCATGGAAATAACGATAAAACAACGGCTTGCAACGTCTCTTCTGTGGTAGAGAGGTTGGATTAACCCCTAAGGAGGTTGTCCTATCAGCAGGTGCAAAGTACTGGGGCTTCTGTATTGCCATGTTGGTAAATGGGTTCTGGACCATGCAGTAGCTTCTGGTAGGGCATCTCGATGCAATATTAGTGGGTAATTGTTACGGTTTTAGCTTTTCAAGTGCTACAAAAAATAAATAAAATCTTCATTTCTATTTCTCTCTTACTTCCCCTCCCTGTCCTGCTTAAGGCATGTATCTCGACCTAGTCCACAACTCCCAAAACACCATCATGAAAAGTCTCAATAAAAACACACGATTAAACACGGATCTCCAACTTCTAACATATACCCCCCACTACCAAGTCTACTTCTCTAATATCAGGGGTCTATGTTCTAACCTTCCAGAGGTTGTAACCAAATTGCAGGAGAATAAACCAGACATATTACTTCTAAGTGAAACTGGCATTGTACATACCATTTCCCTAGATGAGTTCGTAATTAAAGGATATTCTAATTTAACTAACAAATCTGACCCCCAAGATCGCCATGGACATGGAATATGTGCCTTTATTAAAGACTGCTTTCCACGTGGTAGGGACATCTCCAGAGAAGATCCTAACTTACCTTATATGTGCTTCCGGGTTGCATGAGCTCAGAGTACTGCATTTATATTTACTCTCTATCGCCCCCACAACAGCCGAGTTACTATCTTTAAAAGCGTATCTGAGAAAATTGACCAAGTCCTATCTGCTTATCCTTCAGCTAACCTTCAGTCCTGACGGAATGGTAAATTGTAGGTATAGACCGTCTCATACCCTGGAGAAAGTTCCAGCAAAAACATAACAGCCATCCATGAATGTGCTGCTTCCATTGCACGGAGAAATCGCTTTTTCCATTGCTTCCAACGTAATAGATATATGGAAACTAAAGCCGCTTTCAGGACTGTCAGCAACCATTGTAAGAAAGTAATAAAGAACGCAAGAGAATTGTATGCTCAATCCGTCAAGTCCAAAGTAGCTGAGCAGCGGCTTGGTTCCCACCAGATCGCCATGGGCATGGAATATGCGCCTACATTAAAGATGTCTTTCCATCTGGAAGGGATATATTCAGGGAAGATCCTAACTTACCCTATATGTGCTTCCGTGTTGCATTAACTCAAACTACTGCATTTATATTTGCTCTCTATCGCCCCCATAACGGCGGAGTTACTATCTTTAAAAGCATATCTGAGAAAATTGACCACACCCTATCTGCTTACCCTTCAGCTAATATTCATATCTGTGGCGACATCAATGTCCTCAATGTGAAATGGTTAACTTACTCAAACAAGACCGATGATGAGGGGAGGTTCGGTCATGATTTCTCCATTGGTTATGACCTCACGCAGATTGTTCACGGACCCACCCGTGTTCCTGATACTGACGGCCAGTATCCAAGTCTCCTATACTTCTTTCTCACAACTTACCCTGAACTGTGTTCAGCTTCTGTTCTGTCTTCACTTGGATCTTCCGACCACTCAGTTGTATCAGTTAAGATAAAAATGAAATGTAATAAGTCCCCAGATGTACTCCTCCATCGTGCAGTATATCGATACTCTATGGCTGACTGGGATAGCTTCCACACATTTATATCAGATCTACCTCTGCGTTCCATATTTAAAAAAAGATGTGTCCTCTATAGTATCAGACTTGACAGAATGGTTAATTGTAGGTATAGACCGTTTTGATACCTTCGAAAAAATTCCACCACACACATTACAGCCAGCCGTGGTTCTCTCTAAAATGTGCTGCTGCCATTGCGCATAGAAATCACTTTTTCCACTGCTTCCAACGTAATCGATGTACTGAGATAAAGCCACTTTCAGAAATGCCAGCAGCAGCTGTTAAAAAGTAATAAAGAACGCAAGCGAGTTGTATGCTCAGTCCGCCAAGTCCAAAGTTGCTGAGTAGCGGCCTGGTTCCCACCAGTTTTGGCAAATAGCAAACAGAATCCTGAACAGAAGCGTGTGCTCTTTCCCAACTCTCATAAATGGACCTGAGGTAATCTCGTCAGCATCAGACAAAACCAAACTCTTTGCAGCTAAGTCTAACCTTGCGACCAAGGCTGGGTATCTCCAATATTTCCTCCTGTGCCAGAAAACACGCTGTGGGATATACAAACATTTGTACGTGATGTTCCCAAGCTAATAAAAAAACCTTGATTCCAGTAAAGCAACCGACCCTGACGGTATTCCAATTATAGTACTCAAACAACTTCAACCAGAACAAGCGCCCATCTTTACAAAACTGTTTAAACGTTGTCTTAAGGAGAATTGCTTTCCGTCACCCTGGAAAATCACATCAGTATTCCCCGTATTTAAGAATTCAGGTGATCGTTCATCTCCCTCACAGACAAGGCCAATAAGTATCCTGTGCGTCATGAGTAAGTTGCTGGAATCTGTGTTAAATAGAGAAGTAATCAACCATCTTAGCAAAAATAACCTTCTTAGTGACACGCAACATAGTTTCCCTTCTGCTAGATCTACAGCAGATGTGCTTACAGTTATAACTCACAGGATTAGTAAATCTCTCGACGGGGGCTATCTTTCTAGGGCAATGGCTCTTGACATATCAAAGGCCTTTGATGGAGTATGTCGTAAAGGTTTACTTCACAAGATCTCCAGCTACGGTACAGCAGGAACTGTCTTCTTAATTATTAACACATTTCTCTCTCATGGGTTCATAAGAATAGTGGTTGATGGGCAGAAATCAGAAGTTCTTCGTATTAAGGATGAAGTCCCTCAGGAGTCCGTCCTGGGCCAAACTCTCTTCTTGATCTATATTAATGATCGTCCAAATCACATCCTTAGAGAATTCGTTGACATAAATGTTGATGACACAATTATCTATGGTAGCACATCTAAGACCGTAAACGACTAAGATCTCTGATTCTCTCTCCTCTGATCTTGAGCAAATTGTACAATGTGGAAAGAGGGGGCTAGTTACTTTTAATGTATCAAACACCAAACTTTTATCTTTATATCATCAACGCCCCGATCAACATTTGGCATCAATTGACATGAATGGCTCTCGTTTTTCAGAGGCCTCATGGTTTGACAAGCTGTTGGGCTTGATCTTTACTTCTGATCTTAAATGAAACACATACATTAAAGCTGTTGCTAACGCCGCTGGAAAAATGGTGGGGTCCTTCTATTGATCCAGTAGATATCTCACTGCTGATGGAATTCTCTATCTATATAAGAGCCAGGTACGTCCAAGGATGGAGTACTTTTGCCACATCCGGGCAGGATCTGCAAGAAAGGACTTATCCTGCCTTAATAGAGTTCAAAATAGACTTCGTAGCCTTGCGGGCGATGCACTTTTCTCTTCCCTGCAACCTCTTTCTCACTGAAGAGATGTTGCGAGTTTTTTCTCTGCTTTATCGTTATTTTCATGGCAGGTGCTCGGCTGAGCTTTATTCTATGGTCCCCGCCTCGCCAAACTTTCACAAAAAAAACACTCGTCTAGCAGAAAACACTATCACTAGTATCCCCCGCTCTTTATCTGTGCCTTAACTTAAGCGTAGATTCCATGAGCAAAGTTTATTTCTTAGAACTGCACGCCTATAAAATTGTCTGCAGTTTTTCTGCTTTCCACCTGACTACGATATGGTTGTCTTCAAGTCTAACGTAAACAAGTTTTTAATGAGCCGTTCCATATAAGTTAACAAATTTACCGAATCTCCATTACTAACGGTTACTATATTTTCCAATTTCTACTGTACTCTCTTTAACCCTTATCCTCGGGTTGCCTCTTGGCCTTCGTACGTAGTGATGCGTATGTAAAACAAAAAGTCCAAATGAGAGGAAGTTCAAATGAGAGGAAGTCCAACTATGGAGGAAGTTCAAATTAAAGGAGTTTTACTGTATATATTATTCAATGCATGAAGAAAATATTCGTTCAGAGTTATCGGATGAATGTATGTTTATGCTATATTGAGTAATAAGTAATAGTACTGGATCCGGTTATATTTTGAATACATATATCAGATCCCCTAATACACGGAAATGATCATTAGTTCAACTATGCCTTAACTCGAAACGTCTGGCAATTTGAAGAGAAACATAGACTTGCACTGTGTAAACACTGTTATCTATCCTCTCTCTATCGTGTTTAAATGTATTTTGTTTTGATTTTTCAGTCTAAAATAATTTTGTAAAAAATATAAATATGATTTCTTCATATATTATTGATAATTCTGGCGACATAAAAAAAAAAAACTATAATTTCAGAAGGAGAATGAGACATATCAAAACGTGTTGAAATTTCTTTTTAGTTAATAAAAAATAATTTCTTTTCATAAATAATGCAAACCCTTCAGACATTCAGGTCTTAGAACGCGAAAGCATTTTTTTTATATATCAAGATTAGCAAATGAATAATTAAACACCGAAAGTAGATTGGTAGACATCTACGCATTTTTCTTCAAAATAAAGGCGAAAATTTGATGGTATTTGAGCAATCATGGACGCTATATGACAGCTGCTTTGATATTGTATGTACTTTACTGTATACACACGGGGTGTACGGAATTGCAAACCAATTATCGATGCTGTGAAGAAATGTGGCCATTATCGAAGACAAGAATAATACGAAAGAATCATCAAATTATCTTTAAAGCGGAAATTTTCACATTTACTTATCGTAAAAAGAGAAGTGAAAGTGGCATAAGAATGTCAATATTATAATTATGATTACGTGTAGAGAATATGACGCTATTGGCAGGAAGTTTATAATGCCACGTAGTGATGTAAATGGCAACATATTTCTCTTTAAACTGATTAGAATCGGACATATTAATCGAAGTTTTATGACTATTGCCCACAAACCCTTGACGGGCAAGTGAGCTATAGGTTACAATTTATGCAAATTTATACTTTCAAAGAGTGATCAAATTATTATATATAGCTAAAGTGAGATATAATTACACTTTATGCGACTTTATTCGTTTGAATAGTATTCAAATATATATAAATAAAACTTAAATGCACTGGAAATATGTTTTTTTTCACAGCAGAGGATCTGTATTAAAAACGTACACGTATTATTAACAAAACAGTGTGAGGATAAAAAATGAAATAAAATTGCAGACAAAAATATAAAATTCTCAAAATAAGATCTAGATAACAAGTGGCATCTTATGAAAAACAAAGCAATAAACCCACAATTATAATCTGGAGAAGATATGCCATATGGATTTGGTAAAATATACATCGAAAGCTAAAAATGAAGAAGAAGAAGAACAACAAAAATTAACAGAAAACAAAGACAATAGGAGGTAAATGAGAACAAAAGGATAAAAAATAAGAAAAACTGCAAAAAAACAGAAAACAAAAAATAAGGGGGAAAAGTAGTTAAAATTGAGCAAACTAAACTAACTGAAAAAGTTTTATGAAGTATAATTGTAAAGAACAATCGTCTAAGTAGAAGAGAAAATAAAATGAATATTGATTAAACATTTTCGTACTCGATACGTGTTACTAAATTATCGACATAAAAATTGATTCCAGCATCCCAAAGCAAAATATTATGTTATTTGTTGGAGTAAAAATGTTTTTTAGACGGACAGATCTAAAATGGAATTTTTAAACATATACCCCACTTTTCATGTATACTTTCCTAATTTTATTGAGGAAGCAGAGCCCTAGACTATACAATACACCATTTTCAGTATTCGTTTTCTAAGAAAATAAAAAATAACCACGCGTAAAAATGCATTGCTTTATAAAAAAAAACCCACCTAATTTGCCTTTTCGTCTTCCTTTTTTCTGTCTTTTATTCTCTAACTTCTGTTTCTATAGAGTCGCCCACATGTCTGCATATATGCATATATATATATATATATATATATATATATATATATATATATATATATATATATGAACAAATGATTAATAAAACATGTTACATGACATCTTGAAAAAGAGTTAAAAACATATTTAATTTTAAAAAGGAAGCACAAGATAAGTGGATAGTCCTTAATCCACGGAGTTTCGAAGATTACATATATATATATATATATATATATATATATATATATATATATATATATATATATAACTATTTTTTATTATAAAAATTAAATACCTACAGACACTAGTGTTTCATCCCTTCAGGAATCTTCAGTTCAGGGTGTCACGATTAATATCAGTCGAACGATTCGAACTCCGCAACACGAGACATCTCTGGTTCGATTAGCCAAGACCTAATCCATTCGGCTATCATTTAACGCGTGAAATGACGTTGAATTTAAACATTTAAATTTTAACTGTTCTTTACGTCAGACGGCCAGTGATCTAATCCTTATAGGGTGATCTATGCATAAGAGCTAAATTGACCGTCTTTAATTCAACTGAAAGTGGTAAACGATAAGAAACGATTTTCTTAAATATAAATATATGCATGTATATGTGTATATATATGTATATATATGCATATATATATATGTATATATACATATATATGTACACACGCACATACATATATATATATATATATATATTTATATATATACATACATATATATATATATATATATATATATATATATATATATATATATACAATTTTGGTATTTTTTAACTCTGGACACTATGTAAGAAACTTATACATTTTTAATATTTTTTATCGTTCATAGGAAAACAATTTCAGCAATAATAATTTCATTACCAACAATCCCTGCATCAATTTGCTTTCTTGTATTCATAATAGACCCAATTTTATTAAAGCGATCATCTGTATACAATTCCCTACACAATAACACTGTCAATTTCAAGTCTACAGACTCGAAATTTGATATACGAGGTACTGATATTTGAGAAAATTTTGTCATCCGTTTTCGACCAGAAATTTAGCTGTTAAAAGGTCAAAGTACAACGGTTTTACATTTGAGAACTCTACCAAACTCCTTCGTCAATTTTGGGTCTAAACACCTGAAATTTTAGATATAGGTTCCTTGGACACGGATCTAACTAAATAACTTGATTTCGGCACAAAACAATAGTGTTAAAGGGTCATAATAGGGGTAAACGTTTAAAAGAACTTGACCTCTGCGGTCTCTACTAAATTATTCAGACAATTTCTGGTCTAAACATTTGAAATGTTACATAAAGGGAATTCAGAGATAGGGCAAGCTTTTTAATTGGTTTGGGTCGGAAATTTTTAGTTACCAATATATAAATCTATGTATGTGTGTTTGTATGCCTGCTTAAAACGTTGTACAAAGGCGACGAATTTCACAAGATCAGTATCGTTTTGAAGTTCGACAATTCAGACGACAAATATCGAAAAATTAGCTAAAAACATTAATATTTTAACCTTCAACTGGACAGTTTTCTACAGGAAGGGTCGCTTTATTCTCAGATATGTTGAAAGCCATCCTCTCCTTTCGATTGTCTAGCCTTAATTTAAACATACGCCACTTCCGGTTTGGCGGTAGTCGTAACAGCAAGATGTCAGGTTGTTTCCCTGTTCCCTTCCTCTTTCGCGGTACAGGTTCGAGCTTGCTTTCTCACTACAACTTTTTTTCCAAACATACACATATAATGAGCCGGACAACGCCGGGCACCCATGCTAGTATATCTGCATATATATTACACTGAAAGTGTCTGTATTTGTGTGTGTCCGTGTACATTTCCATACAGAATAACTCTATAAATTTCCAGTCTACAGACTCGAAATTTGATATACAGAGTATTGAGATTTGGGAAAATATTTCCAACCCCTTTTCGACTAGAGATTTGGCGACTAAGGGTGTGAAAGTCAAGCGATTTTACTTTTGAGAACTCTACCAAACTCCTCGCCCGATTTTGGGTATAAACAACTGAAATGTTGGACATGGATCTAACTTAATAACTTGATGTGAGCCCAAATCAATAAATATAAAGGGTCGTAATAGTGGTCAAAGTTAAAAGAACTTGACCTCTGCGGTCTCTACAAAATTACTCAGACAATTTCTAGTCTAAACATTTGGAATTTTACATAAAGAGCATTCAGAGATAGGGGCAACTCTGTAATCGGTATGGGTCGAAAATTTGAGCTACAAATATATAAATGCATGTATCTAATTTTGCATGTCCGCCAAAAACTTGTGACGGGTTTTCACAGATCAATATCTTTTTGACGAGAACCCCTTCAGACGATGAATACCAAAAAATTGGCGAAAAACATTATGTTCTTCACTCTCACCCGGACACTTTTTTACAGGGATGGGTCGCTTTTTTCGCCGATATTTTCGACAGTCTTCCCCTTTTATCGATTGTATAGTTTTAATTTAAACCTACGTCTCCTCTGGTTTGGCGGGGTCGTAACAGCAAAGACGTCACGTTTTTGCCCGTTCTTTTCTTCATTCCTGGTACGGGTTCGAGCCTGCCTTCCTACTATTACTTTTGTTTTTGCTAAACACACACCTCCTAAAACCCGGACAACGACGGTCACATATGCTAGTATATATATATATATATATATATATATATATATATATATATATATATATGAGTAAAAAAGATTAATAATTGTTAATTACAAATCTGTTTCAAAAGGAAAAAATGAACAAAATCAATATATTGCAACTAGTTTAAAATTCACAATCATTAATCTTTTTTTCTTAATATTAATATAGCTCTAGGCTATATTGACTGTATTATATCTACAGTATTATTAGCACTGTTATTTTAAAAGTACTAATACATTTAGTAATATATAAAAATTTACTGTGCTCTTCCCTCCCGCTATATATATATATATATATATATATATATATATATATATATATATGTATATATATATACACATGTATATATATATATATTTATATATATATATGTTTATATATATATATATATATATATATATGTATATATATATACACACGTTGAAAATCAAATTTGCATCGCAGTTAACAACCAATAATCTTCCTAATAATATTTTGATTGCATACATATTTCTTTGGAAAAAATTACTGTTGGTTTGCGACATAAACATTTTGTATGTGTAGACAATTAGTCACTATCTCATGTAACTTTAGTATGCCTTTTAAGACATATTTCGTCGTATAATTAAATGCTACAATTCATCCTAGGAGCAAGATCATCACAATCGCAATTACTTATAGAATAAGATGTTCCTATTATTCATTCTGAAGACCAAGTCCCATATTCCACCACTACTAAAAACAGTGAGGGTGTCTACACTTTCGACAAATACGGAATTTCATCCTTATTAACTGGATTATTTACCCATAGGAATATCATGTTCTTTCCATTTTCCAATTAAAAAATACTAAATTACACCTTCTCATATGCCGCAAATATCTTCTTGGCTACGAGCTCACAATTCGTTGATTTCAGGAACTAAATCTTCTTACAAAAGGAATGGTCCAGAATATTTTAAAATATTGCATCAGTCTCTACAGGAGGCAATCGATTTTTTTAATATGTATATATATATATAATAAACGTTAATACAAACATACGAATCAGCAGCGACACATCAAGACATGATATTATTTTATTTTTTCCGGTAAATATACAGTAGAACGTCATTGTTCTTATATAGTTTCGTCACTGTGCAAAACCTTTGTGCTTACATAAATCGTTCATATTATTATATTCGCCATAGCGGCACGTGCGAATAATTCATTACGTCATGTTTTTAAAATATAGATAAATGATTTTAAGTATGATTGGCTAATATTCTTTCTTTATGACCTATCTAATTTTTCTTTCATACAGTAACGCTACAATGCTAAATCTTTTGTGTTTTCATAGATCACCCATCTTGTGAGAAAATACTGTTTTGCGACATATTCGTAATTTTTGATAAACCATTATTTCATCTTTTTAAAGCCACATTAATCATTCTTTGTAAAGAGACGCAAAAGAAAAAAATTAAACAGATTAAGCGAAAAATATAGCCGAGACACTGGTTTTACCGAAAATTACACAGTTAACAATGTTACTTGACTCTACAATTTAATCATGACACGAAATTGAGAGTGTATATACATAAACATCTTTTATGTGCAATATTGAAACCTTTCAACTTCCCAATCCATAACTATTTGTATAGTGTAGGCATGTTTGCGTGCGTGCGTGTGTGTGTTTCCCTGTGTGTGCGTGTGTGTGCGTGTGTTCATGAATTTGTTTGTGTGTGTGCACCCGTGTGCGTTTGCGTGTTTGTGTGTGAGTGTGTGTTTATTAGTATGTGAGTGTGTGTGCGTGTGTATGAGTGTGTGCGTACGCGTGCGTCTCTGTCTACATCTGTGTGTGTGTGTGTGTGTGTTTGAGGGTATGCGTATGTTTCTGCGTGTTTTGGGGTGTGTTTGTGTATATGTGCGTCCGTATGTGCTTGGGTGTGTGCGTATGTGTAAGTGTGTGTGTGTTTTGTGTGTGTTTTTGTGTGCCTGTGTGTGTTTGTGCATGCATTATGTTGTGTTTGCGTGAATGTTAGCGCGTGTGTGTGTGTGTGTACGTGTGTATGTACATGTGTTCTTTGTGCGCGTGTGCTCTGTGTGCGTGTGCGTGTGTGTGCGCACGCCCATGTGTGTGGGCGTGTGTGTGTGCTAGTGTGCGCCCATGCTTCCGTGTCTCGCACTCTGAGTGAGCGCTTCTGTAAGTGTGATAGTGCATGGTTATGTTAGATACAAATATATCTAATACTTGCGTCAACCGAAGTCAGCTATGCCAACGCGTGGCTGAGCGCATATGGCTAGTGTATATATATATATATATATATGTATGTATATATATGTATATATATATGTATGTATATATATGCATATATATATATATATATATATATATATATATATATATACTAGCGAAAGTATCCGTCGTTGACTGGGTTAAAATACAGCCTACAGAAAATGGGCTCCGATTTATGAAAGTATGATAAGTTAGGAAAAGGAAAGGTTGTAAAGAGATAGCTTCGAATTTGGGGGTATCAAACCCAAAGCAAAATACGGTGAAAATAAAAATAAAATGGATAATCCCCATAATTTATTATACCATACCTGTTCACACTGAAACACTTATATTAAAAAACCTTGTTAAACTCTGTGACATATTTCGATTCTATGGAGGTCAGGTGCGAACGAACACCCCATAATTTTATTATACCATATTTCTTCAAACTGAAATATAATTACCAAAGTATACTTACGCAGACAGATATGAACAGTCTTTATAAAAGTTTGTGCCTTTTTCCATTCTATGAAGGGCAGGCGAGAACGCAGACCCCACAATTTTATTATACCATTCCTGTTTAATTTTAAACATATTATCAAAGTATTCTTATGTACATCTACATCAAAAACACTTGTAAACGTCT
>NC_136509.1:76680433-76777933 GCF_053919585.1 Euprymna scolopes
TTTTAGATGTAGGCTCATGTCCCCAGAGAATATTTCATTAGCAGATCTAATTCTAAAAGGACTTGCTATTTAGAACGTAAAAAATATATTTAAAAATTAATTACATCTTTTTAGGGGAAAGATAAATAAAAATAGATGAATTAAGAGTAGAAACAATAAAAGGAAATGAATGTATGGTATCCGGGTGTCCTGGCAATCTATACATCTATAAAAGTGAAAATGTCTGTCAGTGTGTCTGTGTACATTTTCCTCCCAAATAGCTCTGTCAATTTTTGTTCTAACATCTCGAAATTTGGCATAAGGGGTATTGAGATTTGGAAAACTCTTTTTAATCGGTTTCGGCCAAACATTTTGCTGTTAATGGGTCAAAGTTCAACGATTTTACATGTGAGAACTCCACCAAACTCCTCCGGCATTTGTAGGTATAAACACTTGAAATTTTAGATATAGATCACTTGGACAGTGGAATAACTTTATAATTCTATTTGAGTCCAAAACAATAAATGGTAAAGGATCAAGATCGGGTCAAATTTATGAATAAATTTGACGTTCTACCAACTTTTCTCTCTCGTAGTTAAAGAACACTATTATATAGAAAGACATTGCCGTACATATTCACACCTTTTAATATATATATATATATATATATATATATATATATATATATATATATATATATATATATACGTAAACTTATGAACAGTGCATAGGGTCCGAGGAAAACCGGACGGAACTGCTAGTCTTTCTATAGATTGGTGTATCATGGTGTCACTGTCCAAGTTTGCTTAATGAATCCACATTGAAGGTAAATTCCAATTCATTGTCCTGTATCTTCGGTCCTTTTTCTTGTGTATTCTAATGAACACAAGCATAAAAAAATACTTAAGAAGAATACTTAAGTGCATTTACTCATTTTTGATTGTGAATTACTAATATTCGTTTTATTTTTTAATTTATTTATCTGCTATTATAGAAGTAAACAGGTTGGTCACTCTTGGACGAACATTAAAAATCAGTCGTTTTCCTTTGAATGAGTAAATACGTTTTTATTCAGACAAATAATTTTAATTGAACTGTTTTCTACGTTTCTCTATTCGCCGCGCTTATAGTCCTGTTTTATTAATAAAGAAAGAAATGATTTTACGTAATTAGTAAATAAATTTATTTAATTAATCAATTATGGATTTTAATTATTTCCTAATTGGATCATTTCAAAGGATAATTAAAACTAATTAAATCATATAATTATGAAAGTCGGTAATCCTGTAGAATATTCTTCTCTTTTATCGCGTCGTTCACGCCTCTTCCTGCCCAGGGGGAGTTGGGAAGAAGTTTGAGAAATTGGGGTGATCTAAAAAGGAATCAAGCGCCGATTGAGGGCAAAAGAGACAACATCGCAGGAAAGGAAAGAAAAAAAAAATGTTTTAAGCTGAGCATTTTTTTTTTTTTTTTTTTTTTACAATTTCAGGAATGTTTTCACACTCTGGCAAAAAAGAACATAACGTGTTGCATTGCGTTCGATTTAGCTGTTTTAAATGACACTTTGCCACACGTGCGTGTCGCAATTTTTTGGATCTGCCATCACGTGATATTTGTTCCTTAATATTACATTATCGAAATAACAAAGCACGTATTATGTGAATGATTCGGACTGTTGCCTTCATGTTAAGCGTCAGTCACACAATCGGTCAATGTAATTTAAAAATGCTTTGCAAATCTAGTTCCCACAACTATACATTTGCGAAAATCATTATCACAAAACTGCTTTCCTGCAGACGTACTAAATGGTCATCCTCAAAGCTAATGTCAACACACACCTGTCAAAAACTGATTTCACACTTTTCATAAATGAGCATTCATTGATAAGAAAGTCTAAACCAGTTATTACATACAAGTTGCTTTTTTTACTTGTAGTTGTAAGAAATTATGTATTCACACCATTTCTACTTTAATTGAACGCCAGAAATCTATTATTTGAACTCGGCACAATCGATTCCATAGTTACACATATTTGTTGGCCCAAATCTAATTAAAAAGTTTGATCCATGTACAAGTTACCTACATCTAACATTTCAAGTGTTTAAACCAAAAATTGGCGGAGGAGTTTTGCAGAGTTTTCAAAGATCAAATCATTGAATTTTGACCCCTTGACAGTCAAATTCCTGGCCGAAAACAGATTAAAAAGATTTTCCCAAATCTGAATAACCTTATATCAAATGTCGAGTCTGTAGCCTGAAAATTGACATAGTAATTTGGTAAGAAAATGTACACACACAGCCATACAAACACGCACACAGACAATTTCACTTTTATAGATATATATATATATATAGATACGATTAATATTATTCGTCCACCACCTTGAAGTGCAGTGACATATGGTGAAAAATGTGTCTGCGGATGACTATATTTTATAATACTTTATAATTCTGTTACGTTTCATGTCGATTTATAATTTCTATTTTAATTGATACGGACGAATATGCTCATCTTTTGTGTTATTTACATAATTTTTGCCTCGATTTAACCTTCGGCCTTCTCCAGATGTATCTTTTAAAGTCGTTAATTTTTCGACCGACTGCAGGAATTTGCACGGATTATCAACTAAAACTTTTATTTAATCCACGGGGTTAGTACACTGTGTCTTTGTCATGATTGGAGGAAAGCAATAAGTATTTCGCAATTTATTTGGAGTGTCGTTTGCACCGAGGACTGAAATTGTATCCTTCAGAATATTACAGAATGGAGAGAGAGAGAGAGAGCGAGAGAGAGGAGTAAACGTAGAGTGTAGACACGTTTACCAGAACCGAGGGTCAGCTGACCAGATTATGTATGAGTGACGTGGTCAGGTTGGCTAGATCTGTGAGACTGGATTTGGGCTTTGAAGAAGACGGACGGCTTAATAGCTGTCCCCTCCCCTTCACTGGGAGTGGGGGACGCTGACGTGTTCAAAGCAAACAAGATTTACTTCCATATTCTGTGTCGACATCTGGAAGGAAAATTTAAAAAAAACTATAAAACCCATTCATCGTCTTGGAGTGATAAATGTTCGTCTAACAGGTACCAGTCTCCTTCCAAGAGAGAAGATGAATTCCAGCTGGATCACATCGACGACACATTGAATAAGGTATGTCGAAGAAAATGCATGTAACACACACACAAAAGCATATGAACAATTAGAGATGAACACACACAACCGCATTTGAAACTAGACGATCATACGCACACGGAATTCTTTTAAAAACGTCAATTTGGTGCCCCTCTATGATAACCCTAGTGATAACTTCAATGAGAACACTATGTAACAAGAATAGCTTAACTTGCAACTAGGTTTTTTCAACTACTTTATGCACTACGACGTAAAGTACTTTGTAAAATGCACGTGTATTTTACAGACACTTGCAAGCTGATGGTTCAGTGTAGGCGACGCTGAAAATACACTTGCGAATTACGTAGGATTAAATTTAGTGTTCCGTACGAAATTCCGTGCAGATTCCAGAGTTCGACGGTAAATGGGTAAGAATAAAATTCAATATAAGAGCTGTAGTCTGAATAATCGATACAATGTGAATAAATTAGTATCTTTTAAAAAAATCTGTTGCAACATTTTATGTTCACTTGCTATTTTGTATTCAACCGACGTCGAAAAGTCTTCTTTTATGAATCTCCCAATGCTTTATGTTTGGGACTGTTCTGTATTATAGTCTCCAATACATATTCATATCACTCAACGTGTGTCATATTAGACGTCTGCTGTTAATCTAATTCGTGTCATGACGTCACGCAGGGAATCTCCTTTGCCCCTTTTCATTTAGTTATGTAGCGTATGTAAAGAAAACCTTTCTTAAAACGCTCCTATATTTTGACAACGTATATAAATCAGTTCATGTAACGGATTTCTGTACAGGAGAAGTGGGATATTCAGTTAGATTTCTCCAACGAAAAAACAATAAGGACAAGTGTTTAAACGTACAGAATCATGAAATAAAAAATATGAAGGACAAATAGGACGATGAAAAAATAAAAAGGTGTATCTATTAAATGTACTCTTGCTGCAATGAATATTTTCCTCTGACACAACGGGTCCTATTATGTAAATAAGTACAATAGAACCCCGGGTATTTCATTAAAATTTGTAACAAAATGCAGTATAGTATATAATACGCATGTATATAATGAAATAGCATAATAAATAACACTGCTAGGCGGGGTAAATACAGTAACCAGGGGCAGGAGATTAACATCGTATTCCACATCGTAACCTGAAAAAGACCCGTATCCTTGGGTCAACGTATCCTGGACTTCTACTGTTCTGCAGACAGTAACCCAATAGAAGAATGGATCTATAATTTCCACATGTGTTATTTATTTGCGCTGACGTTAAAAAGCAGTCCTTTGTAAATATATCTCCCAGATCTTCCTCGGGCTGGAGGCTGGCCATTAAGATACCTGGCAATACGTTGGAATCACTTAAATTCTACAGTAATAGAGACCGATTCTTTCCGAAAACTTTAGTAGTGGCATAAATCGCGAGGTATTTTGATATCTACTCTTTCAATTACACGACAAAGTAATGTCGAAAATACGAATTATTGCTAGAATTCGTGTAGCACTCTTTTTATATTTGTCAGATCTACCATTAGTTTCTTTGTCTTAGACACTACTGCTAAAAAGTATCAAATCATATATACCCTGCATTGACAAACAACCTCTTATTTTATATGTACTTTAATGGAATATTTTCAGATCAATTCGTAGCATCTTGTAGTCTCCTTGAGATAAATACCTTCGTGAAGCTCGTGAATAACAGATTCCCTCATCACAACTGTAGAGATCTCTATATATTACAAAGAGTTCCACTCTGATAATTCCTTTGCTGTTATAACAAATATTACAGCATTGTTACACACAATGAGTTCTACTGCTACACATATTGAACTCTACTGTAATATTATTTGCTAGGGCCGTTCCGAACGTAATAAAAAAAACATATAAAACTGGAAAAATTTAAGAGCGACCAATGCAAAGTAATAAAACGAGCGACGTTTTGTTCAACAATTTTTATCTAAATAATCATCATTGTACTCAATGAACATTTGCTAGAAATAAAATAACGTCTCTCTGCTTATGATGCACGCTCATGACAAGCGTTGATTCCTTCTCGTCTCACACTGTCAATATTTGCAACAGAGAGATGAAAATGTTTAATCATGAATGCATAAGCTGTTATTATAAAAATAGCAGTTGAAAATCTATGTGATCCATTTGCTAAATATAATATTTCAGCAAAAACCTAACAGCCAGCCATGGTTCTCTTCAGAATGTGCTGCTGCTATTGCGCACAGAAATCACTTTTTCCACTGCTTCCAACGTAATAGATGTATGGAAACTAAAGCCGTTTTCAGGACTGCCAGCAACCATTGTAAGAAAGTAATAAGGAACGCAAGAGAGTTGTATGCTCAATCTGTTAAGTCCAAAGTAGCTGAGCAGCGGCTTGGTTCCCACCAGTTTTGGCAAATAGCAAACAGAATCCTGAACAGAAACGTGTGCTCCATCCCAACTATTATCAATGGACCTGAGGTAATCTCGTCAGCATCAGACAAAGCCAAACTCTTTGTCAAGAACTTTGCAGCTAATTCTACCCTTTGCGACCAAGACCGCCAACCCCATATATTTCCTCTTGTATCAGAAAACACGCTATGTGATATACGTATATCTGTACGTGATGTTGCCAAGCTAATCAAAAACCTTGATTCCAGTAAAGCAACTGGCCCTGATGGTATTCCAATTATAGTACTCAAAAATCTTCAACCTGAACTAGTGCCCATACTTACAAAACTGTTTAAACGTTGTCTTAAGGAGAATAGTTTCCCATCTCCCTGCAAAATCTCATCAGTATGCCCTGTATTTAAGAACTCAGGTGATCGCTCATCCTCCTCTCAGTACAGGCCAATAAGTCTCCTGTGCGTCATGAGTAAGTTGCTAGAATCTGTATTAAATACAGAAGTAATCAACCATCTCAACAAAAATAACCTTCTTAGTGACACTCAATATGGTTTCCGTTCTGCTAGATCTACAGCAGATGCCCTTACAGTTATATCGCATAGGATTAGCAAATCTCTCGACGGTGGCAATCTTTCTAGGGCAATTGCTCTTGACATATCTAAAGCCTTTGATAGGGTATGGCATAAAGGTTTACTTCATAAGATAGCTAGCTATGGTATAGCTGGAAAAGTCTTCTCAATTATTAAATCATTTCTTTCTGATCGGTTTATAAGAGTAGTAGTTGAGGGGCAAAAATCAGAAGCTCACAGAATTAATGCCGGTGTCCCTCAGGGATCCATCCTGGGCCCAACTCTTTTCCTGATCTACATTAATGATCTTCCAAATCATATCCTTACATCATTTGTAGACATTTATGCTGACGACACTACCATTTATGGTACCACATCTAAGACAGTAAACGAGCATGTTCTCTCCAATTCTCTCTCCTCTGATCTTGAGCACGTAGTACAATGGGGAAAGGAGTGGCTGGTTACTTTTAATGCATCTAAAACCAAGCTTCTCTCTTTACATCATCAACATTCTAATCCACATTTGTCATCAATTGAAATGAATGGCTCTCGTCTTCAGGAGGCCTCAAGTTTTGACAAGCTTCTGGGCTTGACCATTACTCCTGATCTTAAATGGAACACGTATATCAAATCTGTTGCCAAGGCCGCTGGAAAAATGGTGGGATCTTTCTATCGATCCAGTAGATATCTCACTGCTGATGCTATTCTCTATCTATATAAGAGCCAGGTACGTCCAAGGATGGAATACTGTTGCCACATCTGGGCAGGAGCTGCTAGAAAGGACTTGCCCTGCCTTGATAGAGTTCAAAATAGACTTCGTAGCCTCGTAGGAGATGTCCTTTTCTCCTCCTTGCAACCTCCATCTCACAGAAGAGATGTTGCGAGTTTGTCTCTGATGTATCGTTATTTTCATGGAAAGTGTTCAACTGAGCTTCAATCTATGGTCCCCCCTCGCCAAACTTTCACAAGAAACACTCGTCTAGCTGTAAATACTATCAATAATTTCCCCCACTCTTTATCTGTGCCTAAACCTAAACGTAGATTCCATGAACAAAGCTTCTTTCTTAGAACTGCACGCCCGTGGAATTGTCTTCCGTTTTCCTGCTTTCCGGCTGACTACAATATGGTTGTGTTCAAGTCTAAAGTAAATAAGTTCTTGATGAGCCGTTCCATATAAGTTATTAAATTTACCAAATTTTCATTACTAATGATTACTATATTGACCAACTTCTACTGTACACTCTTTAACCCTTATCCTTGAGTGGCCTCTGGGCCTTGATAATGTGGTGATGTCTTTGTAAAAAAAAATAAAATAAAATAATAAGTATGATACTTTTCCTTTGGAACGCCATTCGTATTTCCGTCTCAAGTGCTCGTCTTCTATTTCAAGTATGCCCCCCCTCTCCCGTAACATAGGATGCTATACAGCAAATCACTCTATTTTGTATTCCGACGGTCTGGCACAATTAAGATTATAGTTTATAAGAGTTTATGGTAAACTCTTAAGACTTCAATGTATTAATCTATTCGAATTTAATTTTAGATTGGTGCCCTGTCGATCTCACAAAGAATAAAATTACGGATACACGACAAAAAAAAACACGCAGCATAATAAAATGCAGACAGGAAAAATCAATTAGCATATAGCAAGCTAAAAGTTGAAGTTGAGTTTGTCAAAAGAAATCAGTAATCATTGCCATCATTCAACCTTGTGTAGCATATATATATATATACATGTCACGAGACATCACATCGTAAATGAAATGCATATTCCTATCATGCATCAATGCAATCTTCGCGTTTGAACTTATATTTCAAAGTATATATGTATCTAAATATATATTTATTGCATTTTTTCTCATATATATTTTTTATAAGACTCAATACTAAATAGACATATTATGTCATGTACACTTCAATTACATTTTCTTAACGTTTTTCATCTGAAGTAAGTTTAATTTTAAAACATAATAACTTGCATAATTTGGCGTCGAACATTTATACTGTTCTCATATCGAGTGTTACTACGTAACGTTTCACTTGAGGAAACACTTTTTTTGCAAGTGGATGTGACAATCAGGAATATACAGAGAATTTGGAATAGCATTATTTATTTAATCCCTGGTTCTGTTCGAAATTGCGTGCTGATGTTCGGGCTTGGCAGAAAGTTTTCTGAGTCCCACGTAGTAAACGTGAAAAAGGGCGGAGAGTACATTGGCTGACATAAAACACGTCTGAATAATATAAATTTTAGAAATTATCACTCCTTATTTATAAAATTCGTAAACAAATGTTAAATGTTAAATTAACGTAGCATTTATTATGATTAATGAGTTTAAAAAAATATTTCCGCATGTGATATATCAATATGGATCTCATATTCTATCTTATAATTGCAAATTCTTAATTAGTTTCGCTTTTAGATACATCGTTTTTGTTTTATTACGCCGACTCATTCTAGCGATCAAAATTTATTATACTTTCTAAAAAAAAGGTTGCTCTCTATTTTGTTTATTGGAGAAGTAAATAATAATATAGTGTCTGTTTTATTTTCTTTTTTTTCTTTTTACGAGCATTATTACATAAAGGAGTTAATTTGAGGAACCACTCACATTTTATTGTCACGAATGTGTTTCTGTCTTCGATGCATATCTTGTTATTAGCAGCAATACTTCCGAATAACTGAAGAAATAATATTTCTGATGTCTTTTATTACAAATTACATATGATGATCGATTTAAAAGCTTTTCAGTTCATTACATCAGGTTGCCCGATGCATTATCTGGAGCGATTCTTCTAAAAATGTATACAGAAAATCAAGCTACTGTAATTGGTTAAGAAACATTAAAGTGCACACCTATTCATACCTTCATGACACGTTGTTCTCTTTGTACGTACAACTGTCTGATCTTTTAAAGCTGATGTCTAACTATCTAAAATAAGCGCTCTTTATTTTTCTTTCAAAAACAACCACTATCAAAAACTCCTAGAAGGCAGAAAAGGTTTATCCTATATGACGTCAGTTGTAAATCAGTAGACAGTGGATTAAGGTAGATCTTTAATCAACGTTTGCTCATATTTTTTCAGATTATCGAAATTTTTCAGTCCGCGAATTGCATTCAATAAAAACTAATACTGTCACTTTTATGCAACTCTCTCTTTGAGCCATGTTACTTTATCTACGTTTCTGTTAATTCATCTAGTCCTGTAACTCTGTTTTTTGGTTTCACCAAGTTGGTGTTGACCCTTTATTTATTTCTTGCTGTTATTAACTAACTAATTGCTGTGGTGTTTATCTCTATTTCACGACGTAAGGATCTGACACAAGGTTAAAAAAAAGTTACATTATAAATGCCAGCGCCATAGGAAAACTGGAAAAAGGGGCAAATTTGCGAAAAAATCTGAGCAGCGTAATCTGCATTACCTGGCGTGATGGCACATTGCTGTCAGCAATTAATTAACATCTTCTCAAAGAGCTAGAAAACAAAATATAAAACGGTGGACATGCTAGAACTGCAACCGACTATTTATATATATATATATATATATATATATATATATATATATATATATATATATGTATATATATATATATTTGAATGTGTGTGTTCACATGCGAACACGAATATATTTGAGTTATATATATATATATATATATATATATATATATATATATATATATATATATATATATATATATATATTTGAATGTGTGTCTTCACATGCGAACAGGAATATATGTACACATATGTGAACACACGTATATGTTTACATATTTGTTAGAAGGTATTAAAAAACTAACCTTTCCCAATAAAGTTTGGAACACAGCTCTAATTTATATTGAGCATCTTGTTCATTATATTAATTCGCTTAGTTTTAATACATTAGATAAATGCTTTTGTAAAAGTCTGTTAAGCTCTATTTTGTGAACATTCTACAATTAATACTATATCAAATATTAAGTGTTTAAACATTTTTAAGATACCGTAATGTAACTTAAATGTGTTTGAGGATCACGATATAGTCAAAAACCTCTATAATGGTGTGGCAAATGACAACTCTGGATGTATTGTGATCTCTGATTTAAACGAAATTTAACTGAGTTAGGTTTGAGAGTGAGTCAATTGAGTGTCGAGGAATCATTTTATCACAAGAGACTTTTGAAATGAAAGAAATGTGTTGTAATGATATTAATTAATATGATTTTGTTAAACGTCAACATCCTGAATTCAAATATGTCCGGATATCTGTGAAATACTTATCAGCTCTCCTAAAAACGTTGCTCTCAGCAAATCCCAGGCCGATAAGATCGACGTCTTTTTTCTCACAAAATAGTCTAAAAGGTAAAAATAAGTGCATAGTTAACGGAAATTATAACCATTGCCATATTTATATAATGTTTTCTAGGGAAATTTGCAAGTTTCTGACAACATATCAGATACTAGAACAAGTCGGGTGCTTTAATATGAATTTAGAGAATATGCATTTATGTTATATATTCTGCTAATTTGAATCCAGAAGACAAGTCCCAGTTTATGAATTAGAAGCACTTAAACTCACTGTGATATTTGAGCTGTTATGAATTGATATAACTCGTTTTAAGTGGGAACTCTTCACTATAGAGCAAAGTGGTAGACGTGAATGTAAACATTTAACAAGCTTCGAATTCAACTACAAAACGAGCAAAATTTGGAATTAATATCATAGTAAAATACTCAAATTCAACACCAACATGTGCACACTTTCTTATTAATGGAGCATCGACTCCCCAACAGAAAAATATACACCGATTTAACAAGCCTGCGAGCAACTAACTTTGGAAACAATAACAATTGTTTTCGGAAAATATCTTTCTCTATGCCAACAATGAAGTCCTTCAACAGGGAAAACTCAAACCATGAGCAAACATAGAGAGACTAGAGTGAACATATCACAGACGCATTTAAGCGTTTGATATAACATACTATAATCGACAACTATCACTATTTCGATTTTACGGAGAAAAACAACCTAAATAATATCCAAAAATCCTAAACACAGCAGGTAACATTAGGCAAAATAGAGATTACGTACTAACCTCCAAAATGGCACTAGCCTAATCTATTTTATCAAGAAATAAAATCGAGTATTTGAAGGACATTAGTTATGGGAACTTCGTCAGGACAATGGGAGAGGCCACACATGGCTGTCATGCGTCTAAACATTCATAGAACAAAATAAAACTTAGACAAATACAACCACTGAACAATAGACAGAAAAATGCTCGTCAGGCAAATTAAATCGTGTGTAATTAAAAGAGGCTGAAAAGTAGAGAAAGCATTCCAAAGAGCATTCATATTTACATTGAAGAATACGCCAAGTATATACAAGAGGATGAAAGAGAGCACTGAGAGACCCACAAAATTACAATTAATAACAAGACATTGATAAACGAATTATCAGAGAATATAAAACATGACAGAGAATTTATTAAATTCGCCCCGCGGTCTAATTAACTAAATTTGGAGATTACTGCATGAAATGAAAAGTCCAACGTGTATTTATTAATGAAGCAGAACGGGTAGAAACCTAAAAAGATTATGCTGATAACAAAGCAGGGAACGGACAGAGGGCCGTGAATATCAAAGAACTATTAAAATTCCAGACAGGTTTCAAGTGGCCAATGGTTTCTCTTGAATGTTTATTTATGTAGATCATTCATCTCATTCCGATTATATATTTTCTACGAGATAAGTACTTTGTGATTATTAATCTCTACCCCTTTTCATCCCAATCCTCTTACATTCTATCTGGTTTATAGTGTTTATTGGATTTTATTACACAATAGCACTCCACTATCCGCATATTGCATTTTTTTTCTTAACACGATACGTAATCGGGAATAAATTCCAATTTGAATCATCGATGTCGTACCAAACAATAACATACTGACAATATTTGGCGACAAGTGCAGATTCGTGGTGATAGATTCCTCTGGCAAAAGATACCACACTTACTGGAGCCATGCATGATGCACATTTAAAGAAATTAAGAGAAGCTATCAAAGACAAGAGGTGAAGCGATATAAGTAAAGCTTTACTCTTCCAGCTAAAGTACGCTCTGTTCCAAAACATGTATGTCGTCAGATTCGAAGCAGCGGCGTGTGACTACGAAATCGTTTTACATATCCCCTTCTGTCCTTACCTTGCAGAGTCTGGCCTTCTCATCTTCCCTGTCATGAATTTATTTCAGAAAAGAGCGTTTCACAGCTGATGCAGCCTTGATTTTCAAAGCCATGTTGTTGTTAGAGAAGCAATCTGAGTGATCTAAAAACCGGTGTAGATATCGCTATGAAATGATGAGAAACATGCATCAGTCCGGGTGCTTCCTATGATAATAATGGGTCAGTGGAATTACTTATTGAACACAACTCTTATGCATATGTTTGCATGTATATTTAGTGAGTGTATAAATCATTGTGCGCATGCCATATTATGTATATTTGTAAAACAGAAAATACGGATATTGAACTCAAGTTAATCATTACAACGTTTTACTTTGTTGTTTGTGTTATAAGTTATCTTAATGGGTAATGTTTTTTTTTAAACTTGCACGGTTTTATATCTATATCGGCAGAAATAGCACTGCAGGCGTATACACAGGGAGACACTAATTTTCTCTCTCTCTCTCTCTCTCACACACACACACATATATATATGTAGAGAGAGAGAGAGAGAGAGAAAGAGAGAGAGAGGGAGAGAGAGAAATCCTAGGAACATGTACCAGGAAAACAGTAGGAAATAAGTAATACACCATCCACTATAACTAGGAAATCCATACAGCTACATACCTAGAAAATGTGGCTATTAAGCCTGACATAGTGATATGGGACAAGAGGGAGAAAGTGACGACCCTAGTTGAAGTAATTTGTCCTAATGATGCTGGACTAAACAGAACAGAGAAGGAGAAAATAATAAAATACCAAGTACTTATGTATGACATGAAAAGAAACTGAAATCTTAAGAAGGTATCCATCATATAGGATCAACCGAGCTAGAGAAAAAAATTTTCAAAAACTATCTGGCGAATATACCCGGTGAACTAAGTGCAAAAGAAATGCAAACAATACCACTGGATTAGAATCATAAAGTAGAACACTCGATTAAAGTAACTAAACTAATAGGAGAATGTTTGGCGTCCTGTAGAATGTCCAATCCCCGGGAACACACATTGGTAAGATATAAATATATATATATATATATATATATATATATATATATATATATATATATATATCATTACTTTTTGCTATTTAATCTTGTAGCTAACGCTTCCATGTCTAATGTATAATGATACACTATCAAGTTATTGATTTTTCGCAGGCCATGATCATTTTTCTTCAACACCAATTCAGGAAATGTAAATATATCTTAGCTAACTGTCATTAAGTATCAAGCCTCTGGTATTTCAAACATGCGCATACGATCTAAAGTTTACAACAAAAAAAAAGAAAGAAAGAAGTATGTGAAAAAAAGAAAAGGTATTGAATGGGTTATGTAAAACGCTGCCAATTTATGATTTCCGAAACGATGTCAGAAATTGAGGTTATGGTAAATTGAAAGTGGTCAGACAAAGTGTCAGACATTATTGATGGAAAAAAAAGAGATTGCGTTTGTGAAATGAAAGAAAAATAAAATATAGACGAGTAAAGTGTTGTGTAATGTTGCCCTATCGTTGTCTAAAGAGACGATGCTTGTTGGGAAGTCTAAATAAAACAAGTGTTCAGAAATCTGTAACAGCATTTGTTTTGCTCTTGTCTTGATCAGATTCAGTTAGAATGAGAAATTAAAATGGCCAGCACTAATATTTAAAGAGACAAAATACTATCATGTCCAAATTCGTCTACGCAAATTGCGCTAACGCTCTTCAGAATATATACTATTCTATATTTTTAATGTAAGAAAGATTTTTTTTAGAATGTTTCGAGATAGCGGTCTCATATTAAGTTAGATAATTTCACAATGTTCCAATCGATGTAACTTTTTACCTCCTGCAGGTTTATCTTATCAAACTCTGGAATGTTGTTGGCGAATTAAGAATTTCGAACGAACACCTTTATTTTATACGGGAGGGGAGTACGGCGTGTTATCGTCAGCCTTGGTTAAATTGAAAATGTATGTTGGAGTATCAATTTTACTCATGTGTAACGCCTCCTTCGAGGAAGTGGTTAGGACTCTTATTTCTCTGGATTCTCTGCATTTGTCGTCTAGACTCCTCTGAGGCTGTTACATAAAATCTGGCATGCTGAAAGCGAATATCGAAGCGGCAGGCAAGAAGAATGACAAACGATTGTAGTCTATCTACAAAAGCTTAATTCTCATAAATTATGTAAAAATGTGTTTACAATTCTCATTCAGATTTTGTAAGTTCTTTTCAAAGTCTTAACTTTCTTCACAGCCAGCGACAGAGGGATGGATGAGGTGCGGAGGGGTCACGTCTCTGCTCTACTCTGCTCTACTCTGATCTGAAATGTCTCTGCACTCTTCTCTACTACTCGCTAATTTTCGCACGACAGTCGTATATATAGTAAGGTAAGTGGATGGGGGTGGAAATTCTCCCCAGCCAATAGAATTTCGCCACAAAATCTCCACGAAATCGAAAACCCCATGTCCCTGGTTGGCACCGTTCCCACACCTGAAATTCTCTCACCATTTTCAAGGACAGATGTCAATTCTGACATCCGACCCTGGGTTCACTTAGGGCCAGACAAGGTTCTAAGTGAAATTTCCTGTCGTCAACTTTTAGCCGTAAAAATACATTTCTCTGGTTTTCAAACAATATCTATTTTGACATGAAAAATATGTATATTTATCTTCTCTATCTTAAATCCTTGGGTTATCTGGCGTCACCCGGGAATACAAAGCCACCTCAACGTAGTTCTAACGCTCCTCAATGGGGATTACGTTACACATGATTGAAATTTCAACCCAGAGAAGAGTGTAACCTACAACTGAATTTTACCAAGTACGGTATAAATTCCGCCAAAGAATCCAAATAGTACGACTGATAAAACCCCATCATATAAAACTAGAAACGTAATGTTGGGAAAATTTCATTTTACTTACCCAAGGTTACTAAAAAGAAAAACATTAAATACAAGCTTTTTTTTACGTTATGACATGTGCATTTCACTTAAAATCGATGTAAAATGTCGTCCTACACAGGTGAAATAATCTGAGATTTTAAATCAAATTTCTATAATCCAAAATGTACAGCTTATGCCACATGCGAATTGAATTCCTCTCGGATATTAGCTACAATCTACAATTTGCACATATACTAGTCTCACACAGCCATTCATTAGCTCATAAAAACACAGATAGGCCATTAACTTCCTCGTATTAGAAATATACTCAAGTTCCCGTCCGGAAAATCCGCTTGCTCTGATTGGTTGGCCGCTAAATCTAATAATCTGAATTACATCATTCTAAACGAACACTTCAAAACATTACATTATGGTGAGAATAAAATCATAAACTTTACATGTTATATTATTTTTTTATTTGCAAATGTTGTATTCTTTTTTTACCATTTTGTTTCTTTGATTTAACGAACATATACATTTTAGGTTTTGTTCGTGTATGAAATGTTAGTTTGCTATTTTTTACGCCGGCGTTGTTGTATAACTAGCAAAAAATGATAATCAGCTATTTAGCCTAATACGTCTATAAATCATTTGCATGAATATTTATTACGGCAGAACCCAACGTGTTGGGAACACCCCCCCAATCCATGGATTGTAAAAATCGGCTCCCGATGTTGGGATTGTTTTTTTTTCCTTTTTTTTTTTTTGGAAAGCTGTTCTTTTACATTCTTCGTTCTTTCTTACTTTTTTTCCTTGTGTTCAGCAAGACAAACAGACTTTATTCTTAATTGTTTTCTTTTTATTGACAACTTTTTAAAATATAATTTTGTTTCCTTGAGTAAGCGAACACATATATTTTGGATTTTGCTTCTGTACGAATTTTTAGTTTGCTTTTCCTTACGACGTTACCCAGCGTCGTTTAACACATAACACAAATGATAATCTACTTCTTTTGCTGAAGTATTTTTATGCACCAGCATCAACGGTAGTATAAACATCCCAACCTACAAGTGTAAAGAACGGCTTCTAGAATAAACACACCCAAGCTCCGCATATTAAGAACGGCATCCCAGGTTTGGGGTCTTATTCCAATTTTTGCCCTTCTGCTCGCTCGCCTCTCCTTTTGCTCACTCTGTATAATCTGGCGAATTTTGTTGTTCGCTGGCCCTTACCCAGCGAATCGCGTAGAAAAACGGGATTCCAAATGAAGAAATATCCATTAACTAATTTATTAGGATATATTACTTTCTATTATTCTTCTGATCGCCTACGCTTCTTTTTTATTCGTGCATTCGTACATTTATTCTTTGGACATTCATTTTCTTTTTGGACTCATGCATTTCATGGAGCACAATTATTTAATCATGTGATTATTTAGAAAATAATTACAAACGTTAGGACGCCATATTGTTTTGACACTTTTGCATTCTTTCACCTAAAAATTAATAACACACGCTGTAAGAAAAAAACAACACTTTTCCACAGGACGCATTAGTATGTAATCAATCACATATTGCCCTCTCCTTGCTCGGACGGAACATTCTGAAAATTTAAACATAACATTGATGTGTGAATGTATATATTTACGAAATACCTTCACACAACTACGCCCAACGCAAAACGACCCGAAAAAATCAATTTCCTTTTACGGATAACAACATTTAATTTTCGATCATGGAGCGATTACCAAGACTTTCATTATGCAATATTTGATTATTTTAATGCGTTTTTTTTTAAATCCTGTTGGCGATTAAAGTACTTGTAATGTATTTGTTTTCTTGCGAATGTTACTTCCTGTAGAGTATTATCTAATTCAGAAAATGTGCTATGGCTACTTTTTATATAATAATGTGCGCAGTATACCGAGATGAAAAAACGCTGTCCGACTTAAAAGATGCTGTAATCCGTAGAAGGCAGTCATCTATCTCTATTTTTGATCATTCTAAAGAGTTAATGAATGTTTTCTATATAATAAGCCAGTACCTGCAAGTTATCGCGCCAAACAAATACCAATCACCAGTAACCAACAGTGCTGACACTCATAGACAGTGGCTTTCACTAGCCGCCACAAGAAAAAATGCCCGACAGTGGAAGTCAGATTTGGCCACGGCCGCCAGTGTCCGCTATTTTCCAGAGATTGCAGTGGCCACCAACAAAAACCGTAGTTTAATCAATTTTCCAGGATGTCTTTTTACGATTCCGTTCAAGATCCGACATTCCTCCCCTTGGGCAACACCGGTTAAAGGGTCCTGCTAGTTATTTATATTGAAGAGAATAGTAGTCAAAAGAATGAAAGTAGTACGAAAAATAAAACCCCATATCATAAGCATAGATACATAATATTAGGAGAATGCTATTTCGCTTACCCAAGAGTAATGAAAAGAAAGATATTAAATACTATCATTTTTTGTACGCTATGAAATGTGCATTTTACTCACATTCGGTGTAAGAGAACGTGCCTCATAGGTAGAATCATCCATGAGGTGAGGTCTAAATTCTATAATCCATAATGTGCATCGAAAATGTTTTTTTCAAAACATGGATAATTGCTTCAGCCCTGATTAAACATATCGGGAGAACTTAAAGATAACGTTGATTTTGCGATAGATGATTGCAAATTCTTTGTATAGACTTAGTCCCAAAACTATATTATGTATGAATGAGAAATTTGCCATTAAAAATTTAGAAGTGTGAGGAATTCGCTAAACCGTAGAAATAGAAGAGTGCAGGATGTAGACGCATTCTTCTTTATTATCCAATATAAAGACCATGCCATCGTTATTATAGTTTGGCGGTTTACCGAAAACCTGGAGAAGTAGTAAAATTTGTATGTTTTAATCGCAGTACAGCACTCATAAAGTAAAAAACTTGCTTTCTGCCATTAGAAAATTTAAAAAAAAACATCCAAATATATCTTCTTTATTTGAATAAAATAATCATACATATCATGTGATAGCAAAATAGTCTGGCGGTTACAGATTAATAATTAATGCAGACGATACTAAGAATAGTAATATGTATTATTTCAAAATTTTTCTCCGTTTAGATAAATAGAAGGAGAGTAACGTTTTCTCGCTGATTAGATTCAAGTTTTTTTTTTTTTTTTTTTTTTTTTTTACAAAGGCATCACCACATTATCAAGGCCCAGAGGCCACTCAAGGATAAGGGTTAAAGAGTGTACAGTAGAAATTGGACAATATAGTAATCATTAGTAATGAAAATTTGGTAAATTTAATAACTTATATGGAACGGCTCATCAAGAACTTATTTACCTTAGACTTGAACACAACCATATTGTAGTCAGCTGGAAAGCAGGAAAACGGAAGACAATTCCACAGGCGTGCAGTTCTAAGAAAGAAGCTTTGTTCATGGAATCTATGTTTAGGTTTAGGCACAGATAAAGAGTGGGGGAAATTATTGATAGTGTTTACAGCTAGACGAGTGTTTCTTGTGAAAGTTTGGCGAGGGGGGACCATAGATTGAAGCTCAGTTGAACACTTTCCATGAAAATAACGATACATCAGAGACAAACTCGCAACATCTCTTCTGTGAGATAGAGGTTGTAAGGAGGAGAAAAGGACATCTCCTACGAGGCTACGAAGTCTATTTTGAACTCTATCAAGGCAGGACAAGTCCTTTCTAGCAGCTCCTGCCCAGATGTGGCAACAGTATTCCATCCTTGGACGTACCTGGCTCTTATATAGATAGAGAATAGCATCAGCAGTGAGATATCTACTGGATCGATAGAAAGATCCCACCATTTTTCCAGCGGCCTTGGCAACAGATTTGATATACGTGTTCCATTTAAGATCAGGAGTAATGGTCAAGCCCAGAAGCTTGTCAAAACTTGAGGCCTCCTGAAGACGAGAGCCATTCATTTCAATTGATGACAAATGTGGATTAAAATGTTGATGATGTAAAGAGAGAAGCTTGGTTTTAGATGCATTTAAAGTAACCAGCCACTCCTTTCCCCATTGTACTACATGCTCAAGATCAGAGGAGAGAGAATTGGAGAGTACTTGCTCGTTTACTGTCTTAGATGTGGTACCATAAATGGTAGTGTCGTCAGCATAAATGTCTACAAATGATGTAAGGATATGATTTGGAAGATCATTAATGTAGATCAGGAAAAGAGTTGGGCCCAGGATGGATCCCTGAGGGACACCGGCATTAATACTGAGAGCTTCTGATTTTTGCCCCTCAACTACTACTCTTATGAACCTATCAGAAAGAAATGATTTAATAATTGAGAAGACTTTTCCAGCTATACCATAGCTAGCGATCTTATGAAGTAAACCTTTATGCCATACCCTATCAAAGGCTTTAGATATGTCAAGAGCAATTGCCCTAGAAAGATTGCCACCGTCGAGAGATTTGCTAATCCTATGCGATATAACTGTAAGGACATCTGCTGTAGATCTAGCAGAACGGAAACCATATTGAGTGTCACTAAGAAGGTTATTTTTGTTGAGATGTTTGATTACTTCTGTATTTAACACAGATTCTAGCAACTTACTCATGACGCACAGGAGACTTATTGGCCTGTACTGAGAGGGGGATGAGCGATCACCTGAATTCTTAAATACAGGGCATACTGATGAGATTTTCCAGGGAGATGGGAAACTATTCTCCTTAAGACAACGTTTAAACAGTTTTGTAAGTATGGGCGCTAGTTCAGGTTGAAGTTTTTTGAGTACTATAATTGGAATACCATCAGGGCCAGTTGCTTTACTGGAATCAAGGTTTTTGATTAGCTTGGCAACATCACGTACAGATATACGTATATCACATAGCGTGTTTTCTAATACAGGAGGAAATATTGGGGGTTGGCGGTCTTGGTCGCAAAGGGTAGAATTAGCTGCAAAGTTCTTGACAAAGAGTTTGGCTTTGTCTGATGCTGACGAGATTACCTCAGGTCCATTGATAATAGTTGGGATGGAGCACACGCTTCTGTTCAGGATTCTGTTTGCTATTTGCCAAAACTGGTGGGAACCAAGCCGCTGCTCAGCTACTTTGGACTTAACAGATTGAGCATACAACTCTCTTGCGTTCCTTATTACTTTCTTACAATGGTTGCTGGCAGTCCTGAAAACGGCTTTAGTTTCCATACATCTATTACGTTTAAAGCAGTGGAAAAAGTGATTTCTGTGCGCAATGGCAGCAGCACATTCTGGAGAGAACCATGGCTGGCTGTTAGGTTTTTGCTGAAACTTTTTAGAGGGTATGAAATGGTCAATACCTACAATTAACCATTCAGTTAGGTCTAATACTATAGAGGACACATCCTTTTTAAACATGGAATGCAGAGGTAGATCAGATATAAATGTACGGAAGCTATCCCAGTCAGCCTTAGTGTATCGATATACTGTACGATGAAGTGGTACGTCTGGGGACTTATTACATTTCATTTTTATCTTAATTGATACAACAGAGTGGTCGGAAGATCCAAGAGGCGACAGAACAGAAACTGAACATAGTTCAGGGCAAGTTGTGAGAAAAAGGTCTAGTAGGCTCGCACACTGGCCGTCATTATCGGGCACACGGGTAGGTTCCTGAACAATCTGAGTGAGGTCATAGGCAATGGAGAAATCATGACAGAACCTTCCCTCATCATCGGTCTTGTTTGAGTGGGTCAACCATTCGACGTTGTGAACATTGAAGTCTCCACATACGTGAATGTTAGCTGAAGGATAAGTAGAAAGGACTTGGTCAATTTTCTCAGATATGCTTTGAAAGATAGTAACTCCGCTGTTGTGGGGGCGATAGAGAGCAAATATAAATGCAGTAGTGTGAGCTAAAGCAACCCGGAAGCACATATAGGGTAAGTTAGGATCTTCCCTGGAGATGTCCTTTCCACATGGAAAGCTATCTTTAATATAGGCACATATTCCATGCCCATGGCGATCCTGGGGGTCAGATTTAGAAGTTAAGTTAGAGTATCCTGTACTTGCAAACTATTCTAGGGAAATAGCCTGTCCAATGCCAGTTTCACTTAAAAATAAAAGGTCTGGTTTAGTCTCCTGTAATTTGGTTACAACCTCTGGAAGGTTAGAACGTAGACCCCTGATGTTGGAGAAGGAGACATGGTAGTAGGGGTCTACGTTGGAAGTTGGAGAACCGGGTTTAATCGTGTATTTTTTCTGACAGAAATTTTACATCCATCGAAATGTCGCGACACTAGCGGTAAAAGTGGGAATATTAATTCATATCTATATATCTATAAAAGTTAACGTGTCTGTGTGTCTGTGTATCTGTCTGTATGTCTGTCTGTGTCTGTGTACACTTCCCCGAGCAATAACTCTGTCAAATTTTAGTCTTCAGACTCGAAATTTGATATACAGGTTACCGAGGTTTGGTAAAATCAATGTGGTCGGTTTTCGGACAGAAATTGGGCTGTTAAGGGGTCAAAGTTGAACGAGTTGACCTTTGAGACCTCTACCAAACTACTCCGACAATGTTGGGTCTAAACACTTGATACTTTAGATATAGGTTCCTTGGACATGAATTTAACTTAATAACTTGATTTGAGCCCCCAAAAAATAAATTTTAAGGGGTCATAATTTTGCTGAGCATATACATCCAAGCACCCGGGTAACGCCGGGCCGAAATGCTAGTAATATATACAACGGATCTTCGGCTAGAAATCTCCAAACTAAATAAAATACATTGCTGAATAAATCGGTAATTATTTATAAACTAGAATATAAGGTGCCTACGAGATAAAATACGTTGGCCGATGAGATACCTTTAAGTTTTTTAAATCAAAATAATAAATTCTGTATTGAACGTATGGTGAAATATGTATATATATATATATATATATATATATATATATATATATATATATAAATATAAATATATATATATTTCTAGCCATATTTGCAATTGGTATTATAGATCATTATTCGAAGTAACACCTTCAACATAATTACAGTAGTTTGCATGCAATACTTTTTCTCAATAGAGATTACTCAACTAAAATTCATGAGATTTGTGATGTAAGTAACTCAATAAAAGTACTTCAAGATTAAACAAAAAAACTTTAAGAAGTATAAATTTTCATTACTTAAATATATTATCAACATCGCCCAAGCTGATAATGGAACCTTCACCCAACTAGTAATATATATTTTAATATTGAATATAACTTCTAATATTGTTGTACGAATTCCGAAATCGACGGAGAGATTACTGCGTGCTTGAAGAACCCAATATATTTTCTTACTTTACGATCTCATACACACTATGACACTCATATGCGTACTATGTATGTATGTATGTATGTATGTATGTATGTATGTTGGCCTTTGATGGTAGGATGCTGCCTAGGTATGGGAAGTGGTCCACATTTTCCAGTCTAGCGGTGTCGATGGAGAGGTTTGGGGGTGAGACTGGAGTACTGTTTGGTGGTTATTGATGGAGGATTTGAGTTTTTTTATATTGATTGTTCGTCCTAGCTGTTTGTACGCCCTCGTGAAGGCAACCAGTGTACACTGTAGGCCCTCTTCTGAGAGGGCTACAAGGGCGTTATTGTCTGCATACTGTAGCTCCATAATGGATATGGTGTTCGTTCGACTTTTGTGTCCTAAATCTTTTGATGTTAAAAAGTCGCCCGCCAGTTCTGTACATAATCCGAACTCCACGGGGATGTTTATCCCTGAGATGGAGGATAGCAGTAATGAAGATGGAGAACAGGGTTGGGGCAATGACACATTCTTGTTTCACTCCCGTGTCAACCCAGAAGGGCTCTGTTTCATCTCCACTACTATTAAGGACTGTAGCTGACATATTGTCATGTAGCAGTCTCAGTACCCGAATGTACCTCTCTGGGAATCCAAACCTTGCAAGAACCAGCCAAAGGGCTTGACGGTTCACCGAGTCAAAGGCTTTAGTAAGGTCTATAAAAGTCATGTATAATGGTAAATTTTGCTCCTTGCACTTTTCTTGGAGTTGACGAGCAGTGAAGATCATGTCCATCGTGCCTCTATTTGGGCGAAAGCCACTTTGGGACTCGGGAAGGTTGGTTTCTACAAGGGGTGTAAGTCCGTTGGCCAAAACCCGAGCTACGCTTTTCCCTGTGGTAGATGATGAAATACAACACCGTCTCAGCTGTGCCAGTGGGGCTTTCTCAAGGCTAAGGAAGAGAGTATTTGAGAAACGTGACCTTCTGACAAAGACAAAAATCATGGTATACAATGCTGTCTTGCTGCCCACTCTTCTCTCTGGATCGAAGACCTGGGCCACATACAGGAGGCACGTAAAAACCCTGGAGACGTACAACCAAAGATGCCTCCGAAATATCCTCAGAATCAGTTGGAAGGACCGAGGCACCCACACCAGCGTCATGAGTGAGGCTGAACTCCCTACTATCACCGCTACTGTTACTCAACGCCAGCTCAGATGGACTGGTCATGTTGTCCGAATGCCGGATCTCCACCTCCCAAAACAAATTTTCTACTCTCAGCTTGTTGAGGGAAAGCGTGCCCAGTGGCCAAAAGATGAGGTATAAGGACAACATCAAATTAAATATAAAGCTGTTTCACATGGCACTTGAGACATGGGAGGACGTGGCTGAGAGCAGGTTGGCATGGGGGAGCGCTGTCCATGAAGGTGCTGCACTATATAGCAGTGATCTAAATCAAGCTGTTGAGGATAAACGCAAGCACAGAAAAGACAGATTCTCAACTAGACACACCCAACCCCACCCCACCACCACTACCTTTATCTGCCCAAATTGCACAAGAAAAGTTGGGTCTAGGATTGGGCTCTATGCTCACCTGAGGACCCACAGAAACCATAACGGGAGACAGTCTTACTCGGACACGAGTGACCGCCGATGATGTATGTATGTATGTATCTATGTGTGTGTTTGTGTGTATGTGTGTGTGTGTTGGTGTAAAGAGGGCTCCCGTAAGCCGTGGTGAAGGCAGCCTTTCTAGGAGACCCAAGTCTATGATTAAAAAAAACATAAAGCGGGAGACCAGCACCCGCATTAAGCTGGTCTGCAGTTTAACTCGTTGCTGTCTATCTTGCTCTTGATTATTGATTGATGTCAACATTTTGAACCGAGAGAGAGACTTAGCTGCCGTACAAAGCAAAGACTCTGTAACATCATCTGTGTATATATACTCCCTCAGACATTTATCTTAAAAATGGTCCTGTGGCGATCGAAGTCATTTTTAGGCTCATGGACTTTAAGTGTCTGAGGGATTGGCACTCCTCTGATAAGACGTTACAATCATCAAGTATTTATGTATCTATGTATATATATATGTATATATATATATATATAATTTACATCCTATATTGCGACACTGCTAACGCATTTTATTTTGAATCACTTGTAATCTTATACATACACGCCCACAAACACTTGCCAATATATATATATATATATATATATATATATATATATATATATATATATACATATATATATATATATATATATATATATATATATTTTATCTACATACAACTTTATTAAAAGATAATAATTGCATAGGCGGCATTTAGTTGTTGGCTCCCATACTTACCTAACCTAAAACTTCGCCAGGTGATAAGGTGGGCGTTAAAAATGGAGCACGTTTATCAAATTATATGGAACAAGTGCCAAGAAAGACGCGCGCGTTGAAGACGGCGAAAACAAATGTAATCGAAGTAGTACTTTTAAGACGGGATGTTTTTTGTATAATATTATTCGACTGACTGATCGATGCTTAGGAAATCATTCACGCTATATATATATATATATATATATATATATATATATATATATATATATATATATATATATATATATATACATAAATATATAATTATATATACACATAAATATGTAAATATATATATACACATAAATATATATATATATATACATAAATATATAAATATTTATACACATAAATATATAAATATATATATATACACACATAAATATATAAATAAATATATGTATATATATATATGTACATATATATATATATATATATATATATATATATATACACACATACACAATTTCTAAATGACTTTCATAAAATTGGAACAAAGTCAAATCTACACAGCAGACCAAGCACAGTTAGAGAGCGATTTATAACAATAACACATAAAGCTGGCGTTATTTTTTTGTAGTTGGATGGGGTTTTCTATCATAAATATATACAAATACATTAGCAACCCTTATGTTTTTAATTTGACTCTGAAATAGTAGAACACGGCCTTTGCGAACATACTGGCTTATTCTTAATATTATTCGACACACTGATATTTAATTAAATTGAAGTAATTTATACTATTTGATTTAACTAAGATGGTTTGTATTTGATAAGAAGGTCATGTTACTGAAAACGGGACACTCTAGACTGGAACAAAAATTTTTAAAATGCCTCAACAATGAATAATTTTTATAATAGTTAACAAGAACTAAATATACTATGTGTCCCTTAAGTATATATATATATATATATATATATATATATATATATATATATATATATATATATATATTTATATATATATATTCCGAGGAGTCCCGAAAGGATGAAACAGTAGTGTATGTATGTATTTAATTATTATAGTAAATAATAATAATAATAATAATAATAATAATAATAACAATAATAATAATAATAATAATGTGTGTATGCGTATGCATATATATGTATGCATGCATGTATTGTTTATTTCTGTATGTGTTCGTGTGTTCGTATATATAGCGCTTGTGTTGTTTTGGGTCAAATATGTTTACATACGTCAACACACTGCATATAGGATAGTGCTTAATAAAATTTAGTAATGTGTTTTATTATACATAGTTGTTTTATTGTACAAATTATTTCATTATACAGTTCATTTTAGTATACAAATGGCTTTACATTGCAAACTACTGTCAACTACGGCCTCATCAAAAAGCTACCTCAATCCTAACACAGAGTTTTCTTTCTGCTATGAAAAGGCATATTTTGGACTATTGTTTAATATGAAACATGCTTTAAAAACAGGTCGTTAACATATTCTCCTGAATAAAATAATTTACTATATTAATATATGTATTTATTTTTGTGTCTACAGCTTTTATTAACTGTTAAGTCATACATATGTGTATAATCGTTTGGTGCCGCCTGCTGTGTAAGCATCATTTTTTGTTTTGTCTACGAAATCCATTCATATTGTAACAATTACTATTGATTTCCAGGTATCCGAGAAGTTTCTCTTTCTGCCACAAATATTTAGACGAATGAATATCGTTTATTCCCATGATTTCTCTTCCTCTGTTCTTCTGCCATCTATTTCATAAACAATTTTTAAATCAATGAATCTGTCTTACCCACCAAAGAATATTGGACCACAGTGACCTCCTCAACCGCTCCAATATATAACATGACTTCATAACTACAGTAACAACGAGTGCAGTGACGTAACTAGATCAAGAATCGAAGTTGCTTGTAAGTATCGTCAGGGTTCAAAAACACTCGCCCAATATAAAGCGATATCCAGAGAATAATACGATTGGCCAGTTTGATGTAAGGCCAAGCGTAGGCCTCGTGCCAACTCGGTGTATCGTGTTTCACCGCATCTGCTTAATACCAGAGGTTCCTGGGTTAATAAGTCTAGATTTGTATATTCTACGAGAAGGAAATAATCCGTAATTCAGCCGGTGGGTCCTTGTTTGAATAACAACTGTTTGTGCCATGCTAAAATAAAGATGCTCACTGGAATAATGGATTACGAATCTTCAGATGTATAGATTTTCCTGGCGTCATTTTGTGTCTGGAAATAAGCATATATTCTAAGATAGAGTATTATTATGGAGTTTTGGGGATAAGTGTTTATTATTCGCGTTATTCGAATTCTTCAGAGAACGTTTCTCAACTAAAGTGTTTTTCCTTCATCATTTTGTTCGATGTAATCTTCGACCTTCTTCAGATGTATTGTGTCGGGCTTGAGAAACTTTCTGTCGAACTCGGGAACATGCACGGAATTTGAGACGGAACCGTTTTCTCTAACATATGGAGGTAATATGCTCACGATTGTGTAGAAATCCTAAGTATTTTCCAGTAAAATGTTTAACTTAATTCTGTATTACGTAAATCTACTACGAAGTCATATATGACAGAATAAGAGTCAGCTATCTCTATAAATTAAATTACGGGTTCTGTTCTGAAATTTCATGAAGACAAAAAGATTCCAGAGGTTAATACCATACACCTTAAAATTAGAAGAGTAGTCCGAAGAATACAAATAATACGAATGCTACGAAATAATAACATTCTTTGGGGGTGAAGATGTTTTTGTTTATTATCGAATTTAATATTTTAGTGTCTATATATTAATTACTACTAGACATTATTTATACTCATATTTATGCAGATATCTATATATTAATAGGATAGTGTGTATGTGTGTTATATTTTATATGCCACGCTTATATCCGAGTGGATGTCGTTTTATTGTTGTGAACATCTATTAATGTAATAAATAATTTTAACAATTAATTTTTGTTCCGTTTTCGATTTTAGCACATGACACTTCAGTAATCTATTTTAAAAAAATAATTTTATCAAGAAATCTTCATAAGTTTTCGTTTCGATTTACATTATCGTTGCAGAAATTCAAGTTATATATGTATATATATATATATATATATATATATATATATATATATATATATATATATAGAGAGAGAGAGAGAGAGAGAGAGAGAGATGGATAGATAACTTGAATTATTTCAGCGATAATCGATATATATATATATATATATATATATATAACTACTTCATTTACTCAAATAAAATTAATATACGAACGTATAAATTTATGCGTAAACTTTAATTATTTACTTAAAAAGTGCTTAATACGTAGGTAGAGCTAATTAGTAAGTTATAAAATATATATGGCGATTAGATTAAGCTACATTGAATATTCCGCGTTTCATCCACTCTAGGAGTATTCAGACTTATGCGCAAATTTTGTGGTTGTCTGTCATTTTTATTTACGCACCTTCTATTGTCTAACTAAAATCTTAATAAAAGGTGCGTACATAAAAACGACAGACAACTACAAAATTCGCGCATAAACCTGAAGAATCCTAGAGTGGATGAAACGCGAAATATTCTGTGTAGCTTAATCGCCATATATATATTTTATAACTTACTATATATATATATATATATATATATATATATATATATATATAGATAGATAGATAGATAGATAACTTATTACAGCGATAATCGATATATATATATATATATATATATATATATATATATATATATATATATATATATATATATATACTTTTGTAGCATAATTTTTATTGTAATAAGAATAACCCGCTGATATGAGTTTATCTTTATACTGGTAATATTTTCTTCAACTGATGTCATATGGACATCACTTCCAGATTTACCTCCACCTATTTTTAGAGTGATGTAGTACATGCTATGTGGTCTTAAAAGCATCCTACATGCATCAATTACTTCTGTTGGAGGTAAGAAATCCTTCTTTATATTGTCGTCATAACATGTTTTCCAGAATTACCTTCTCCTTTTTGAGGGCGAAGAGAAATATGTATTTTTAGATTCAACATTATGCAGATATTTAGTCCTCATCCTGGGGCTGGTGTAGTATCTGTTCTGTTTTCATGGTAACATTTTTTTCCAGAATTTCTTCCATCTTTTAGAGAGGTAGTATTTCGTCTATTTTGTATTTATAAGTACCTCCTTCCCCGGAGTTTAATACCTATTATTAGACTAGTGTTGTATATGTTCAATTTTTATTTTTAACATTCCTTCCTGAATTGTTACCTCCGTTTTGGAGTCTATTGTAGCATTTTTGTTTTGTTTTTGCTCATAAGGGCACCATGCTACCGCTAATTCCTCCGTATATAGTTATATCTATGTATTGTCCTTTTCTCATGTCAGGAAAATTTTCTCGTCAGAGTTACCCTCTTTGTATTTAGCGTAGTGCAATGCAGTTTTTCCTGCCAGAAATACATCCTATAAACTGTAATGAATTTTTCTAGGATTAGAGTAGTATCTGTTCATTGTCATGATAATATGCTATGAGACATTAGCATTTTGCTGCGGAGGTTGTCTATTTAAGTTTTATTGCAATGATACATTCATTTCGTACATTACTTCCCAAAGTTGTATTATATTCATACGTAATGGATAATATTATCGGTTAACTCGTTACCTGTTCCTATATTGAGTGATGACAGTATATAATCTATCTAATAGTAGCTTTAATCTTATTGTGAATTTACGAGTGAAGTAGCTGTATTTTATCAAAATATATGTCCGTACACTTCGTATATTACTCAATTACGGATTGCGTTATATAAAGATTTGAAAATGTAAATAATTTGTCACCTTCTTGTTACAAACAAAGCATTTACACCAATTATTTTACTATTCCCTGTAGTATTAGTTGCTAGTGAAGAAACTAAATTAAGAAATAGAGCTCCGATAACACACATCTGCACACATGTAGTCAATAATGTTTTTACAAATAAATAAAGTGATATGATAACACATCTATACATGTTATTGAACAGTGTTTTATAAACACTGGAGTTTCATGTTTTAACGTTTAGGAAATGCCTTCAATAAAATCATTATATAAACTCACTTTCCTTTTTGCGATTGTTTTTGGTCGAAAGTTAAAATATTACTTAAGTTACACGCAACATCAGCTAGAAGTTGGAGATTATAACTATATATATATATATATATATATATACACTAGTATTTCGGCCCGGCGTTGCCCGGGTGTTTGGAGGTGTATGTTGAGCAATGAAAAAAACTTGTTTTTTTTTATTTTGACCCCTATTATGACCCCTTAAATTTTATGGTTTTGGGCTCAATTCAAGTTATTAAGTTAGATCTATGTCCAAGGAACCTATATGTAAAATTTAAAGTTTTTAAACTCAAAATTGTCGGAGGAGTTTGGTAGAGTTTTCAATGGTTATAATTCAACTTTGATCTATTAATCGCCAAATCTCTGGCCGAAAACCAATCAAAAAGATTTTGCCACATCTCAGTACCCTGTATATCAAATTTAGAGTCTATAGACTTCAAATTGACAGAGTTATTGCGTAGTGAACTGTACACAGACACACACAGACACACACACACAGACACGTTCACTTATATATATATATACTAGCATTTCGGCCCGGCGTTTCCCGGGTGTTTGTTGGTGTATGCTGAGCAAAAAAACAAACAAACAAAAAAAACAGGCCAATTTTTATTAAATTTGCCCTCTATTATGACCCTTAATATTTATTGTTTTGGGCTCAAATCAAGTTATTAAGTTAGATCCCTGTCCAAGGAACCTATATCTAAAATATCAAGTGTTTAGATCAAAAATTGTCGGAGTAGTTTGGTAGAGTTTTCAAAGGACAAATCGTTCAACTTTGACCCCTTAACAGCTAATTTTCTGTCCGAAAACTGATCACATCGATTTACCCAAATCTTAGTACCCTGTATATCAAATTTCGAGTTTGTAGACTAAGAATGGACAGAGTTATTGCTCAGGGAAATGTACACAGCCAGGCACACAGACACGTTCACTTTTACATTTTTATCTCTGTTGATTACATAGTACTGATCTGGAATTAAACAAAATGTGTTAAGTTTTCATTATTTGACTGTAACTGTGAAAATATTTTAATGTGAGACGTATAAAACAAGAAAGAGTACGATTGTGGAAGAGAGAGAGAGAGAGAGAGGGGGGGGGAGAGGGAGAGATAGAAAGTGAGCGCGCGAGAGAGAAAAAAGGACAAACGGCTTCTTATTTCAAAGTCGACACAAACGAAGTAGAAATTAAGTAATGTCACATTTGAACCGAAAAAAATAAGCAACACTTAGTCTGATTGATCGTGAAAGTGAGAGTCTTGCGATTATCATCATCAATTCAAAGCCACACCTATAGTTTATTAAAATATAACGTTTGAAATTTAAAAAAAAATGAGTACGAAACAAATAAAACTGCATATTAAACGTATTGCAAAAAAATAGAGTTAAATAGTACATTGCTTCCCTAGAAAACAATTTTATCTCTCAGTTTGCATTTGAATGTGAAATCGAAAGAACGTGAATAGTTACTCTGTATAGTCCTCAACTTTCAACATTTTCTTTGAACATGGTTTTCTCTGAAGATTTTGCATACCTATACTTGCCTCTACAAGTAAAACGATGGCTAAATATATATAATAACAAAATATGCAAAGCTCAATTAAGAACTTCTAAGTGTAACTACTTGACACTTTCCTATATCCACATATACCAAGCGTGAGTATTCTGTAACTGATGGCGCATATGATGAGCCTCCAGATTTAGGATTTCTTGTCCTAGAATCCGCTTATACCAACATACCGCAAATAAGATATGTTATAACACGGTTAACAATCAGTAAGTAAAAGGAAAATCAATGAAGTAAAGAATAATTTAATGGAACATGTGAGTATCTATCGAGCTCATATAGATGTACAATATAATTCCTGGGAAAGACACTCTTGATCTACAAGAACCTTATTTGACGAAAAATGAAACAAAATGGATTTTTTCTCTATGCATGATTAAGTTGATGGGTTGTTTTTGTTTTACGTTATATTAACCTATTTCAGATCATTTAATGTCGAATCCAATGATTTTGAAGAATTCTTTTTAAATCTATGTAATTATAAAACTCAAATGACCTTGTAACCAGTAATGTAACCCACTTTCCTGTTTACGACATCCGGTTGTGCATGCGCGCATAAACATTAACCCATAACAGCGTAAACAAATAAAGACACATCTCTTCCTTTGCAGATTTTTTACCTGCACACTGAAATATTAACGTTATTATTTCGAAATTATTATTTAACATGGGAAGACTGGGGGTGGTCTGCAACTATTTTTTTATTACAACTATTCTTTATTACAACTATACTGTCGATATTTTCTTACAACTAAACAACTTTAACCCGTTGACAAACATAAGAACAATTGTAGTAAAGCCAAGACTACGACTACTACTACTATTACTACTACTACTAATAATACTACTATTCTATCGGCCCCTTTTCCTTCCTACCTTCTTTTTTATATTTTGTTTACATTTCTAGATACAAAATAGTTATGTGAGAACGGTGAATTTTTTGACACATTTACTAATCTGTTTCAGTATTAATTTTATTTTATCTATTAAGGTTTTAATTTTTTGCTTCAGGTTTTATTAATTATTTTTGTTTAGATTTTAAGTTTCTATAACTTGGTTGAAGGATTCCAATAAGGGTTTTTCCTTCTTATGTTTCTCATCGGTAGGTTCATGTGAATTTTTGCTGCTAAATGAATTCATCGGTGTTCGATTCGTAGGAAAATCATGTTTAATTTTCGATTTTTAGGCGATTATTCCGAAATATAGGTAACTTTACACGAATAGGGATAATTTTTTTCATGTTTGAGTGATCTGTCCGTGGATTTTCATTTTAATATACTTTCGTAGAAATGTTTCTTTTATGTAAAAAAAATATATATATTTTCTTTACGTCACAAGTGTCACGCTCATACATGAATTTGAAAGCTTATATAACATACTGACCCAACGGGTCATTGGTAGTCTGGTATAATATATTTGTTTTGTTTTGTTTCTAGTCAGTTTTTATTTAACCCATAGTGGGAATCCTAACAGACACTACAACTCCGGGTTAGAGTGGACCTGGGAGTAATGGCAATTAAGGTGTGGCTCCACACTCCTCAAAGCCCGCAAGCTGGGGCCTCTTTATCAGATATAGTTTAAGATCATATCTAGGGCCATGATTATGTTTAAGTCAACCCGAAGTAACTTGCAGACTATTTCTTCCAAGACTTGAAAGTCCACGTGACACCAATTATAATGCAGCACCTAATCTGATTACTTGACAATCATTATCTAATTAATTAGGGTCTTGCTGAGAGCATTATGCATGGAAGTTTACTATCGTAGTTTATGTATGACATCTTTTAAAACACATTTTCTTATTCAACTTTCTAGCTGCACGTAGTTTTTATTAGTGGTATCGACTTGTTAGGATCTTTTTAATGTTCAAATATTCTCAATTTATATTACTCCAGAATCAATAAAATAACAAATTTAATATCCTCTCCAGTAAAAGATAACAGGAATCAAGGTTTGATATTCTCACGCTTCATTGCTATTATTTGTGTGTGCATTATTTTTTTATAAAATACTGTTTTTTGACGTAGTTTATTGTCAGCACAGTTTTAATTTTTATTGTTTTTTTTTTCTCGGATTTTCTTGCGATTTTATTTGTTTTATTTTTTTCTTTATTGGGGTTTGTGTGTATTTGATCAAAAATTACTCCAAAAAAAAAGATTTCTTTCTTCTTTATAAATCTGAAAAAAAGAGAAAGAGAAACACTTTAAATTGAGCAACGTAAACATTATTAGCGCTGTCGGCTTTTGATTTTCACAGGGCCTTTAAAGATAAGAATTCACCAAGCCTTACAGGCAATCAAGTGCTTCAACTTAATGATTTCTTCAATAATATTATTTTGAGTGTGAAGAAGCGTTATTTTCTTGCCATTTAGAGCGGTCTTAAAATGTTAAAGGGGGATAAACGACTAAGTCGCGCAGCGGCAACGGAATTATCTTAATACCAAAAAGAAATTTTAATTGTGCAACGGATGTGTGTTTTATGACACTTTTACAAGTCTTCGATTTGATTGTTGTCCAAATTCATTTTACTGCTATTTTACAACGTATTTATTATTTAAGAGTTGAATCCTTATAGTTTTATCTTCAGGTTATCTCTTTTATTGACAGGTTTTACTGCTTATAATGCGAAGCTGCGAACATAATGCATGTTAATTCTGGTCTGCAATTCAGAGATTACGACCTGGAATAATTTAAGTTTTATTCCAAAAGCAGTTTTTAATATGCATATTGAAGTGTTTCATGTTGTTTTATGTGTGTTCACATGGTTCTTGTTCGACGCAGTGATCACTTGTGTGATTGCACTACAATAATACAAACATCCGACGAATACATTTAACAGACTCAGCTTTCATATGCCGTCGCGGTTAATCACCTGACTAAGGCAAGGAGAATATTTGACTGAAACGTCTTGAAACAACACCTGTGAAGATATAGACAGTTCTAAAAATAAATGAATAAATAAATGCCTCATTTCAAAATATTCCACTTATAAAATATTGTGCTGTTCTATACAGATCCGACGATGGAAGACCAGAGAGGAACCAAACACTTAAATTCATAAGAACAAGAATCAAACATTGATCAACCTTCGGGGCCCATGGTAAAGTGTTTAAAGCCGACGAATCTCTACGTTTCCAGATGAACATTGCCTGAAGTAAGTAATTTTAAACGCACACGAAGTCGGCCGGGGGATTACTTAGAAAAAACGTGGTGAGATAACAATATCTATGAAAGGCAGTAATTACTGGCGATGTTGTTAAGAGACTCAGCATACATACCCCGTCGCGGTGGACCATCTGACAGTGCAATAGGTGGCTGAAATGTTATGAAGCAACAACTATAAAGATGAAGATAAGAGTGCGCAGATAAATAAAGATGCGACGAATACATGGTGTAAATTAGTTATCCCTGGCTACGTGTTACCGTAACAGAAAATTAAAAAGGGACCTCAAACGTTCTCGTTTACTAGCTATCTGGTCGCGTCAGTTCTCACTGATTTCCTTTTCGGTCCGAACCGCTCTGTCCCGGATTTTTCGCAATCCCTTCGATTTCTCTCGCTGGCCCGTCGAGTCACACACTGTCACACATTGGAAACTGTTATCACCTATCAAAATACAAGATTGTCAGTAAACTACCTTTAACCGTCGTAAACTGTCAAAAAATTCACAAGTATTTCTAAAACAGTAGGTAAACTTGCTTTAACTGTATGACCTGCATGCCTGATCGTTTGTCGCAGTAACCTGCCACACGTTGATCAACAATCTCATTTCAAATGCATTTGTGTATCTTGATGAACACCTTTATCTCTGTTGCCTTTCTATTCATTTCATTTCCTTTGTTATTTTGATCAATTTATTTTCTCATTTTTGCTATAGTTTTTCCTGTATTTCAAACACCTGAAAAATAACGTCATGAGACAAGAAGTATATTGATTATCGTCGTTGAGATATTGAGAAATAACCTGCTTCACTGTTTCACTCAATGAAACCTCACACGGTTCTTAGGTGTATCTTGTCAGAATATTATTATCGAACTTGTGAATCTACACGAAATTTTGAATGAAATCGTTTATTTTATCAATACTGGTATAATGTTATTGTACTGTTAGCCATGACTGGGTAGGATTCGCTATTGTATTTTAGCTACGGCCCCCACTGAGGGGTAAAGCTTTTAATGCCATTATAACGTAACGCACAACTGAATTTACAAGGTACTTTATACGCTTTCTTCAATCCTTACTGCGGGCGACACTTCAAGTACATTTGCTAATTAATTACTCACTCATTATTGACGGAAGAATTGTATATTTATTCAGTCGTTTATTTCGGTTTGTTTTAAAGTTCGGTGAAAATTCGCAATTCAGAGAGAAAGATCCTGGAATCAAAACAAAATACGAGACAAAAATATCGAAGGTTACATCACTTTAAACGTGGTTCGAATAATACTCAAGTTGAGGACAGTAATCGGAATACTAAAAATAATACGAGATAATTATTTTTTTATGTATTTTAAAGAAAATTCTGTCTTAGTTAATATACATCTAGTTATTTTAATTCTCTTTGTTTCTGTATTCGAACGAAATCTTGGATCCGAATAAATCGCGAAATTTCACCTTGAGAATTACAAAATATAGCACTATGTTTTCCGTTTTCTTGTCATTCGAATTTTACTAATTAGATAAAACTCAAGGTAAAAAAACAAGTACTGATTGTGTTACTGCGTCGTATTGATTCATTTGGTCTTGGAATCTTTCGTTCTGTCTGGAAGAACAATAGATTAATTTGATAGCAACATATAATAGCAACTCCTATGCATAATGGCTCATGCGTACTTCTTCTGAAAAGAAAAGTTTCTTTTCAACATTAACGTATCACTCCATAAGATTCATACATATCTATACAGTCTAACAAATAACTGTATACTTACGAATAACTGTATAATAAACATTTATGAATCTGATAATATATAAATATAATAACGAGAAAGTTAACTATTCTCCTTTCAATTTAGGGATTATAAGAGAAACATTATGTATACTCTCAATATTCTCTCAGGCTTCCGGCTAATAATGAATACATGTTTCTGGAAATGTATATTCACAATTATTCTATTTCATTATTTCCTACATTTATTTCGTCCAAACTTACTTCCGCAAAGCACTCAGCCAGAAGAAATCGGCTTAAATACACTCACATAAAAATTTACTTGCACTCCTCCATCTAACACTAGAAATTTTATTAGCTACACATTCGTAGTTCAGTTCTACATAGTTTCATGTTTATAACATAATATAATCGATGACCTAAAGTCCCCCAAAGAAATACGGTCTATTGTCTACATCTTGGTAGAGCGCTTTAATTAGATGATTAAAAATAAATTAGACAAATAGAATAATAAAAATTCCGAACACTAAAAAACATGGCGTCTCGTTAGCTTCTATTCGCGAAAACACCTTCGATTAAAAAGTATATTAATTATGATGATGCTCTTATTACAAAATTGTCATTAATAGTTTTTCACGTAATACTAGGCTTAATCCTCGATATATTAATACGATCGGAAACTAAAATGCGTATTCGTCCTAACCGTGCTTACGATTGCGTAAACAAAGTAAAAGATTACTATTTAAAATAAAGCAACGGTTTCCTATTTTTAATTAAAGTATCAGCTGTTGATGGATTTACTACATATTTCATACGACTCTTCTTCTGGATGATATTATTCAACTTACTAGTTCAGAAATGAAATCATAAAAGCAGATCTTTGTAAACTTAATTTTTTAGAAGTGGACTGATGTTATTAATTGTTGTAGTTGTTGTTGTTGTTGTTAGTCTTAGGAAGAGTCTTAGAGTGTTCCTGTGTGTGATCATGTTGTTGGTTGTTCGTATGTCTAAGAATCTTCATGTTTGTGGACTTAGAATATTGGTGACATAAACAAGATATATATATATATATATATATATATATATATATATATATAGAGAGAGAGAGAGAGGCAGTTCTGTATATATAAGAGACAGACAAGGTACGTATAAATACGGGTAGAGCCGACGGCTTGTAATACAAAATGAGAGGAGATTTGATATATTTATAGACCGAGAGATGCGTGCGTTTGACATTTACGTTTACAGTTATACATTTTTTATAAACACAAGTTCTTATAATATAAATGGGCAATACCTTTTCTGTTGAATAACAACACGAAGACGCAGATACAAAAACACATGATGATACGTTTATTTCTTTTTCGACCGGTCGGACATGATTTTGTATTTCAGGGATTCAAAGTTCTTACATGATTCTTATTATAACCTCGCATCCAAGGTTCGATGTCAACTTTATCTCTCTCTTTTCCCCGACTGACTGATTCTCTCTTATCTAACTAAATTCATAACCCATGACGTTATTGCATGACCGAGTACGTGTATATGTGACCCATGGCATGAATCCTCCTCTAACCTAATTTTACGTAACTCACTTTACAATAGTATTTTCTATTCTCTTTTTTTCATAAAGGAATTTAACCTAGTTGTTAATTCTGTAACCCATATTTCGATTTTTTATTCTTTCTAAAAAATGTAAATAGATTCCATCCAAATTGGATTTTTTTTTAAATATTTTAACAGAATCAACCATTTACTGAATATTCCATTTATAATAACATTCTGTGTTTATTTTAACTTATGATTGGAATTTTCGAGTCCAAATCTAGCTTCGCAAGTTCGAATCCTTTACTATCTTATGTCATATTTATGTTTAACTAATTCCCTAGTGTTTTACTTACATGAAAAGGGGACAGCCCTTATCATATAACATTGAATTTTTAAAACGTCTTAAAATTTTCGTAAATCTGTTTTAAATCTACACATCAATCTCGGACAGAGAATGTAATTTTTTCTCTTACGAGAAAAATAAAGGCATCATAACTTATATGTCTCAGACTATCTACTAAAATCCACCTTCCATCCAATCATGGTAGATTTACAGATTACGTAAATAGAATGAGCCCAAAATCACTTAGTGTATTGCTGGAACGCCGATGTAAAAGTTAGCTTACTACACTTTAAACATTTATTATTTTACTTATTAGTATAATTTATTATAACTAGTTGTATTAGTCATATTACTATCATTATTTATTTTATAAACCATTAATTTAAATTTTAAAAAATAAAAAAAGAAATAAGTATTAATATTAACAGAATGTTGCCCCCGTACAGAAAATTAGAATTACCTCTTTGAAATCAAGAGATAGATATAACATCATTCTTTCATATAAAAATGTAAAAATATATATATATATAAAATAAAATATATAAAAAATAAAATAAACATATACAAAAAAGCACAAATACAGTATTTTACCCTATTCAAGATAAAAATATAAAATTAGTTATATAAATATAATTAAATATATGAAATATTTATTCCAAAATATCACGATGAAATAAGAAAAAAGTTATCCTCCTTGGATTGTTTATAGATATAAACGGTTTTTAAAAGAAATCAAGTTATTTCCCTTGCATCCTAAAAAAACTAACGTCCATAAACAAGACGTTAGTTATTTTTTTAAGCAGTAAATGATTTTGTTTATTCAGCGTCTGAATTAAAAAAATGAACAGTAAATGATTAATTTAATGATTGATGACTAGAAAACAAAAGAAACAACACGCATATATATATATATATATATATATATATATATATATATATATATATATATATATATATATATATTGAGAAAAACAATTAGGGACATCCCCTCCATAAAAGTAATTACTTTTTGCCTTCAAAATTAAATGTTCCTTCAAGATATGGATCTCTTTCTTTAAAATCTAACTTTCGAATTTGTTTACAACATATTCATCCTCTTTAACTTTTTTTTCATTATCAATACACGATTAACAGATTTTTTTTATGCTTACTACATATTTTCAGATTCACTTTCCTTACATATTACGTTCATTTTGGTGTCTTACCTTAACCCCACTTCATTTGTGTTGATGAGGAGACAATATTAGAAAAAAAATCAATTATTCGGAATTATTGCCAATATTATTTGTGCAATGTTCCTTTAAATAATAATACAAATAAATTAAACGTTAAACTTCAAGAGTTCCGGTGTGGTTCCATATACATATATATACATATATATATATATATATATATACATATATATATATATATATATATATATATATATATATATATATACATATATATATACATATACATATACACATATATATATACATATATATACATATATACATATATATACATATATATACATATATATATATATACATATATATATATACATATATATACATATACATATACACATATATATGTACATATATATACATATATACATATATATACATATATATACATATATATATACATATATACACATATATATATATATATATATATATATATATATATATATACAAAAGAAACTTGGGACTATAATAATGAATACGAAATCGCGTTATATGAACGCATTACAATGTTCCTTTAAATAATAATACAAATTAATTAAACGTTACACTTCAAGAGTCCCGGTGTGATTCCATATACACATATATACATATATATATATATATATATATATATATACATATATATATATATACATATATATATATACATATATATATGCATATATATATATATATACATATATATATGCATATATATATATATATCCAATATAAATTTGGGACTATAATAATGAATACGAAATCGCGTTATATGAAGCGCATTACATTGACAGCGAAGTTGAAAAAAGGTGAATATCCTTTCCAATCAAGCGTGAGCTCAATTTGCTTTTATTTTGTTTTTCTTTTTGTCCTTTTAAACCTCTTCATAATTTACAATTATTAATCTTTATCCTCAATATTTATATAGTTATAGGATAAATACACCAATGGACTTTATCATATATGTACAGTACTATGTGCAATGTTCCTTTAAATAATAATACAAATAAATTAAACGTTAAACTTCAAGAGTTCCGGTGTGATTCCATATACATATATATACATATATATATATATATATATATATATATATATATATATATATATATATATCCAATAGAAACTTGGGACTATAATAATGAATATGAAATCGCGTTATATGAAGCGCATTACACTGACAGCGAAGTTGACCATCTAGTAGATATTAAATGTTATTGAACAAAACCAACATACAAAAATTGCAAGTTAGTTAAATCGACACAGAAAATATACATTTTTAATGAAATTAAAAATAAGAGCTACACAAAAATATTAATTACTAAGTATATATATATATATATATATATATATATATATATATATATATATATATATATATGTCAAATGCTATAAGTAATGGAAAACAATTTACATTCTTTTGGCGGAAATCCATAAAATATTCAAGGGTTGAATTTTTTTTCGAAGATTTACACTGAATGACCAAAGAAAAGTTTAAGATTCCATATTTTAATCTCTGCAATCTCGCATATCTATTTAAGGTTTTTGCCAAATTACCGAATGTCTTTTATGTTAAAACTGGCAACTATTAGCTTGAGAAAAAAGTTTTTAAATACGTTTCGTTAGAATACCTGTATTTATATATTATAATAAGAACGTTTTTCACTCCATATAATTTTTTAAACTGAAATCGCTTTACAACAATGATGTTTTCTTTTCAGTACGTTGAATACGAGCTGAAAAAAATCTCCACAATTTTTTCATGTAAATTCAAACCAGGCCGAAAAGCTACCGAAACAGCTTGGAATATAAACCAGGGGCACTAACTGAACGCACAGCACTGTAATGGTTTAATTAATTTCGTCGCAGTGGCAAGAGTCTTGAAAATGATTGGCGTAGTGCTCCGCATACGGATGTGTACAACGATTAATTAAGTGGCTTAGTCGAAGCCAAACCACACACATCTGTTTGGGAACTTACTTCTGAATTAGACATACAATAGACGACAATTTCCAATCACTTGAGAGGAATTAGAAAGAGAAGCAAACTTCTCTTCTTTTACGCAACAGAACCGGCCCGTTTCTCGACTACCTTGTGACCTTCTATTAAAAATCGTTTCTTTACGACAACCAAAGACGCTCAGCTCAGCTGCACAAAAAGAAAGGCTCTCAAACTGGTTTGTTATCTGCGACCAGTCTCATCCATTAAAGTTATTTGAATGCCGACAAAACGTTTACGGAAAAGTTCTGTCAGCAAATGGATGAAATGCATCAGGAACATTGACAACAACAGCCGGCATTCGTAAACAGAAAAGGCAAAGTCCTCCCTCTCGCTAATGTCCAGTCGCATGTTGCTAAACCGACTATGTAGAAGTTGAAAAAAATTGGGATACAAATCTCTGCCTCATCTGGCATAATATTCAGTCTTCTCTCCAACAGACCACATTTTTCAAAAATCTCGATAACTTTCTGCGTGAGAAATGATTAAAAAAACATCTAAACGACTCCATTGCCAGAAGAATGTAGGATATTTATGTTACTGGCATGAATGCACTTGTCGACTTGTTAAGAGGCCTATATATATATATATATATATATATATATATATATATATATATATATATATATATATGTATGTATATATATATATGTATATATATATACATACATACATATATATGTATATATATATGTATATATATATACATACATACATACATACATATATATATATATATATATATATATATATATATATATATATATATGTATATATACAGTGATGATCATATTTATTGGCACGGTAAAATAAAAGTTAAATTTTGTCTAATAAATTCTAAAAAAGGGATTAAATTAAAGAAAATAACAAAGTATATTATGTATTTTTAACTGGCCTTTCCGATCCAGCAATCGGATTTTAGAAAAAATAAATAACAAAGGAACAACAAACATAATTGCAAAAAACCCTTGTTCAAAATTATTGGCACGATTTATTTAATAATCAATTGTATAGCCTTTGGCCTTGATTACCTTCCTCAGTCGCTTTTCATAGTTTACAACCAAGTTGTTGCACTCTTCAGTAGTAATTTTAGCCCACTCTTCCTGACAATAATCCTCCAATTGAATAAGATTCTTAGGCTTCCTTTGCATTACCCTCAATTTTAATGTTCTCCATAAATTTTCAATTGGATTAAGGTCTGGGCTTTGTGATGGCCACTCCAGAACATTAATATGATTGTCCTCAAGCCATTTCTTAGTCAGTTTAGCCGAATGCTTTGGGTCATTATCTTGCATGAACCACCAACGACGACCAAGTGAGAGCTCTTTAGCAGAGTCTTTCAGGTTTTCATCCAATATTTTAACATAATCTTCCTTTTTATGCTACCTATGACCTTAACAAGTCGCCCTGGTCCAGAGGCAGCAAAGGATCCCCAAAACATCAAACTGGCTTCACCGTGCTTCACTGTGGGTATGGTGTTCTTAGGCAGAAAAGCTTCGCCAGATTTTCTGTAAATATAAAACACTTTATTATGGCCAAATAACTCTATTTTCGTTTCGTCAGTCCATAGAACACGTTTCCAGAATGCAACATCTTTATCAATATGACGTTTTGCAAAGGCTAGCCTTGCTTTCAGGTGCATAGGCTTCAATAAGGGAGTCTTTCTCGGACGACATGCTTTTAAACCAGCTCTCTTCAAAACTCTACCAACTGTATGTCGAGATACATTCACTCCAGAGGTGCTCTATTCATCAACAATCTCCCCAACAGAGACCCTTGGGTTTTGTTTTACTTGTCGAACAATTTTCCGTTCATCTCTTGGGGAAATAATCCTTTTTCTCCCTCTACCCTCTAAACTCATAACGTGGTCTTGCGATTTGAACTTGTTTATTATGGCTCTAACAGTGGATTTGGGAAGGTTTAGCTTCTTTGAAATCTTATCATAGCCCTCCCCATTGGTATGGCATGCTACAACAAGCTTCCTGACGTCTTCGCTGTGTTCCTTAGTTTTAACCATGGCGATTGAAAATTATAATTTAGTCACTTATAATAGTTTAAATAAATCGCTATCTAAAAATAATCTGAAATAAATTATTCACTGAATTAGCGTTAAACAAGCATAATATGGCTATAAAAAAGTTCAGAAAGCACGTAAACCGGAAATTGATTGATATTATAATGATACTAAAAGAAAAACAAAGCCGTGCCAATAATTTGGAACAAGGGTTTTTTGCAATTATGTTTGTTGTTCCTTTGTTATTTATTTTTTCTAAAATCCGATTGCTGCATTGGAAAGGCCAGTTAAAAATACATAATATACTTTGTTATTTTCTTTAATTTAATCCCTTTTTTAGAGTTTATTAGACAAAATTTAACTTTTATTTTACCGTGCCAATAAATATGATCATCACTGTATATATATATATATATATATATATATATATATATATATATATATATATATATATATACATATATATATAGTAGAAATGGTACATTGGTAAAATTATGTGGATTCTGTTTCTGCATATTTCGATCAATAATTGTTTTGCTTTGGCTTAGATATGTTTATTGGATTGAAAAGTAAAAATCGGGAAGGCTTTCTTAACAACGAGATACTTGTAGTTTGTCCTAAAAGTTTAATGCTTTATCAGGGATTCATTTTAAAAATTTTAGACTCAATATTGTTAAATAAAGATTTTGTTACTGGTGGGTCTGTTTGTTTACGATGATAATTGTATTATGATAGCGGAAAGCGGCAGATAGATGTGACGCATTACTGGGTGCACGGTTCGTGTGTAATGCGTAGGAATAAATACAAATTATAGCATTAATCTATAAATCTATCTAGGTTAACTGCAGCAGACATTCAGATATTCTTTGTTAAATGATTTCATGCAGATCACGCAATCGATATGTTGTTTGTCGTGGTTCACCATAAATATTTAAATGAATTATTTTTGCATACTTACATAGATAAATGCATGCATTTACTTACGTGTATATTTATATATCCATACAAGTAAAATTATTTGTGTGTATGTCTGTGTGTGTACATTTCCCTATGAAACTACTCTGCCAATTTTTATGCTACACACTCGAGATTGTACATATGGCGTATTGTGATTTGGGGAAATCTTTTTAATCGATTTATGGCTAGATATTTGCCTGTCGAGGGGTCAAAGTTCACCGATTTGATCTTCGAAAACTCTACCAAATTCCTCCGCCAATTGTTAGGCCTAAACACTTGAAATTTTAGATGTAGGTTACTTGGACATGGATCAAACATTTTTATGTGATTTGAGTATAAAACTATGAATTTTAAAAGGACGAATCGAGTGCCAAAGAAAATTCTGAAACTGCAGTCTCTACCAAATTACTCAGCCAATTGTTGGTCTAGAAATTTGAAATTTTACATAAAGTTTATTCAGCAAGCTGTTAAAATGATATTTAGCCGAAAATGTGGCTGCCAAACAATTAAAGTTCAAAATGTTTTACCTTTGATGTCTCAAGCAATCTATTCAGTAAATTTTCGGTCCACAAATTTGCAATTTTACATAAAGAGCATTTAGACATGCAGCAAGCTGTTAATCTATTTTGGGGCGAATATATTTCTGGCAAGATCTAAAGGAGATGCCATTTGCAGACTCTACGAAACTCCTCTGATTATTTTCGGTCTAAACACTTGAAAATTTAGATGTAGGTTATCTGGATATTAGCCAAACTTTTTAATATATATACACATAAATTTATGAACACGACATATGCCCTGAGCAATATATACATATATATATATATATATATATATATATATATATATATATATATATATATATATATATATATATATATATATGTGTATATATATATTTGCACGCCAGGGCGGAGATGTATGTGTACATGTGAACGTTTATTTAAGTATATATGTGTGTACGTGCGCATGTGTGTGCTCGCGCGCGCAGCCGCTAGCTAACTCTCTCGAAACTATTAACAACAAATAAAAAAAAACAAATACATAAACCGAATCATAGCCCCCCTCGCTTCCAAACCTAAGTGAACACCCAACATATCAAGATATACTTATTAAGAAATCATCTCACCAACGAGACGCCAAAAACTTTAACATTAAGACTCGAATTTTAAAGTAACGCCCCTTTTCCTACCCCCACATATCCCCATTCCCCCTCCATGTATCCCTATGCCCTCAGCCACACGAGAAACGAACTTCCCAGACCCTCCCCCACAAGGTCCTTAAACTCCAATTCTAAAACATTACCGACATACAAGCACCAGTCCCACCTTTCCCCTTGTTCCCTTCCCCTTTTTCCGCTCTTCTCGCACCTCTCTCTTGACATCATTCACTCATTCATCCCATCATAACAAACATTTCTGTAAAAGTCTGAGGAAGGTACAGACGGCCAAAAAAACGGTCGCGTATCTAAACAATAATGTAACAACAGAAAGATAGGGTAATAAAAAATAAACGCATATTTGCTCTACAATAGTATTGAGCACTTTCTTCAGTTTTACCATTTCTACTATATATATATATATATATATATATATATAGTAGTGTTGGGATGATTCATTGGCATGGTTATCTGGCCTCGAGAGTATTTACCGTTTGGTCCTTAACTTAAAAAAATGCTGCTTTTTTAAAAGCCGATAAATACTAAACACTTCATAAATTTCTACTGCTAAGACATGCATTAGCTTAATTTATATTTATAATTCTGTAGTTTTTCTATAAAATATATAGTAATAAACCAGAGTTTGAACCTATATTTAAAGTGATCTATTTTAAGTAGACATTTTATATCTTTCATTCCCTTGGATAGGTGAAAGTACTGATGATTTCTCCACATGAAAACTACACCTAAAACACATTTCGAATCTGACACTAACTCCTTATTCTATAATTATTCCAACGGGTTTATTAATCGACAAACCAAATTTAATCCTTTGTCAAGTATACAACTTCACTTGCGTCTAAACATGAACATTTACTTGAAACGCACTTCTATCTTATCAAAGGATATATGACTTTATTTTAGGCAACGACCCCTTCTGCTTGTGTGGTAAAAAAAAACTGATCGCCTGCATTTGTGGTGTTAGCTTGTATAAGGGCGTCAATTTGGTCATAATAAAAACAAAAATAAGTGTTTTTTCATCCGATTTGATATCACGAATTACTATCCCTGTATGACTAAGGAACTCTTTAATGTTGCCATGAAAATTGCCTCTTTCCTCATCGACATTTTTGAGTACGAGATCGATATCATTAGAAAATGCAGAAACACTGTCGTTATCAGTAGAAATAAACAATAGATTAAACATTTGATATTCCACAATCTTGACTCCATCGAAAGGACAGAATTATCCTACATAATCTAACTAAAGTTATAGAAGTCGATGCAGTTAGCTTATCTAGGTATGATGGTCTTCTCTATTAAACGTAATAAATTAAAACATTTATAAAATAATTTAAAAGAATAATTACCAGGAACATACATTTCTTAAATGTTACAGTAAACCTTAAAATCGGACCTCATGAACCCTATAAGAGATAACATAACCCTATATATCCACTTTCTCTCAAATTACCCTAAAATTATCATTAAACATATCCCTAAAAACATTAGCAGAGGAACTATATCTAACATTTCATCGAAGAAACTATTCGGCAAACACACGAGCCCATCTACAATAGGACCCTTGCAAATATTGTAGAAAACTAAGGTTGAGTATATTTCCCTTAACTATTCCACTTATTATTGCACTGTTATATGACATAAACTAATAGACTAATTTGGAAATAATTGTTTATCTACTCCAAAAGTATTAAAAAACACATATCTGTGCATGTACCCCCCATATATATATATATATATATATATATATATATATATATATATATATATATATATGTGTGTGTGCGTGTGTGTGTGTGTGTGTGTGTGTGTGTGTGTGTGTGTGTGTGTGTGTATGTGAAGATGTTTATGGGTACATAATTTTATAACACTTTTGAAGAACACCGAACGTAGTGTCATAATTAATTGCTGAGGGTTTAGGTTTTTTTTTCTTACTTTAGAAGTGTATTTTGGTCGTCTTTCCGAAAGTTTCTTTTTAGTTTTTTGTGTCTGAACTATAGAAAAAAAACAACAAAAAACTAAACGCTCAGCAATTAATTATGACTGCGTTTGGTGTTCTTCAAAAGTGCTATATATATATATATATTTGTGTGAATGGAAATTTAATAAACATTATTGGATTTATATTTTTGGACTTTACCGTCATTGGATAATGTACCTTTCACAAGACTATCCATTCACTTGAAATCATATTTTTCTTCACCATATTCCCTCTGCTTTATTTTTTGTTATCAAGAAAGATCTTTAACTTACTTGCAGTTTCATCAAATAATTTTGTATGCAAAATCCGATCCAATATTTTGCTAATTCCTACCGTCTGATGAGAAGGACAGTATTTCTTCGAAACTCCGCGGATTAAGAACTATCCACTTAATAAGTGCTTCCTTTTCAGATTAAATATGCTTTTTACTCTTTTTCAAAGAGTTTTTAAAATGTTTTATTAACTATTTACTCTTATATGAAGTATATCAGATGCGTCCAAATGAAATATCGGAACACCGGATAGTTCGGCTAGTATATGTAAGCTGCATGTGTGTTTGCTTGAACATTTTAATCCTAAAGACAATCATGCAATATGTAGAAATTATGCATTTGAACGGAATTGTATAATGGAAACAGTTATGACATAAGAAACAATAAAAATAAATAATTGATAATTGAACGCTCGTTTATTTTTACAATAAATATACAAATTAATTAATTTTTGATGAAGTCGCTCGCATATCCACGATTGTGTATATTAAAATGTTCGTTTTAATAATTGTAAAATAGAAAAACGTTTTTAATATCAATGTCAGGGCGAGAAATAGATTCTACTTCAGTTATATATTGCCCCCTACCTACGGATATTATACACGATTTTCAAAGTTAAGGCCAAAGGTAAAAGTCATAGCCTATGACTATATACTCTTCTACAGCTCTGAGCATTCGCCCGATCATGATCAAACCTGGCAGGAAGATTGTCTTTAACCAAGGGATGGTGGATACAATTTTCAAGGTCAATATTAACTGTTAAGGTCGGGACTTTTCTAATTTATTAATATTGGATGATTTTTTATTTTTATATTTAGCTTTACTTACCTATATTTTTAATATGAACTTGTTTTCATGGGTTTGTTTTATTTATTTATTTTTCAGTTTGGTGTATTCCGTACCTCCTAGGACCTTCTGACGTTTTTTATTTCATATGTCTTTCATATTTTTACTATTATTATTGAGCACGTTTTAGTATTCGATATTATTTATAAGTTTATATAATATTTATCCTAAATTATTGCAAACAATAACGAGTATTAAGGAACAACATATATTAATAAATTATGTATCTGTACAAATTCTGCGACTGTCTCACCTACAATAAAACTTGCCATGCAATTTGCAAATTCTAACGCGCCCATGACAAAGGCGAGACATAATTTTTAGTGTGTCTGTTACACCTCTGCACATTTATTATATCCGTTAAACAACGCAGTTTTTGTATATCCGTTACACCATCTGCACGTTTATTATATTCGTTATACTTCTGCATTTAGTATATCCGTTACACCTAAGGTAATTGTATTATATCCGTTACACGTCTACAGTAATAATATAGCCATTACACCTTCTGCAAGTTTATTATATCCGTTTTACCTCTGCTCTTTTAATTTATCCGTTTCACCTCTGCATTTTAATTATATCCGTAAAAAATCGGCATTTTAGTATACCCGTTACACCTCTGCTCTTTTAGTATATACGTTACACCTCTGCACTGTAAGTATATACGTTACACCTCTGCACTTTAAGTATATCTATGAAACTTCTTCAGTTTTAGTATATCCGTCAAACCTCTGCAGTTTTAGTTGATCCGTTACACTTCAGCACTTTTATTATATCCGTTACACAGCAGCACTTTTATTATATCCGTTACACTTCTGCACTTTTAATATATCTGTCACATCTCTGCACTTTTAGTATATCCGTCACACTTCTGTAGAGATTTATATCCGCCACTCAGTTGCTTTCTATAAAGTAATATTCTTATTATACAGACATTAAACTATGCTTCAAGCAAAGTTCTTTTACCCATTAACAAATATTAATTTAGATAATAATCCATTTTGAAATAGAGTCAGACACCGTCTTTCCGTGGATTATATAGAGACATAAGTCAAGGGGCATAACTCTATATGGATAAGCTGCTATTCAAGGAGATTCTGCCATGAATAAACTGGACTCTTACACAAAAAAGCTTAATTGATATGCATACCTGGCTAGGATAGAAATATATTTCAAATACGGTGAACATTTCGCAGACAAAAAGCAAATAAAAAAAACATTCTATAAAATTAAATGGAAAAGAAAATAATTAATCCTATTATTGAATTCCTTTTATTGTATTTATAATAAAGATTATTTTGATGCGTTTTTATTCAAATAATCTATTTAATAATCAATTTGCTTGTTTCATTAGCGAGACACACATTTTACCTCTCGACTTCTCAACTATATATATATATATATATATATATATATATATATGCATATATATACATGTATATATATGTACATATATATACAAATATATATACATATATATACATATATATGTGTACATACACATATATATATTTATATGTATAAATATATATGTGTGTGTATATGTATAATTATATATATGTATATATATATATATATATATATATAAATATATGCATCTGTCTTCAATCAATCCATCTTACCATTGATATATCAACTTTTAAATTCATCTATCTACTAGTCTACCTGTGCATGTCGTAATCATTCTTTTTTTCCCTCTAGCTATATTTTACCTTACCTCGTATTATATCTCTCATTCTCTCGGCTCTCTCTCTCTATATATACTTATTATCATGCTGTCTGTCTGTCTGTCCGTCTCTGTGTGTCTTTCTCCCTCTCTCTCTCTATATATATATATATATATATATACGCACACACATATATATATATATATATGTATATATATATATATACATATATATATATATATATAAATCGCTTATCAATGTATGTATCTCTCACTATATGCATCTATACTTCTTTCACTCTCTTTATCTCACTATCTTTCTATCTTGGCATTTTCCTATTCGTATTACTCTTTCTCGTTTTATCTCTCCTATCTTTATATTTATACGTTTCTCTGTCTCTGTGATTATATCTATGTATCTCTCTCTATCAATTACTCTCTCTTTATTTATCTTTCTACAACTATGTATTTGCTTGCAGTCATACTCTATATGCATTAATATGTATCTATCTATCTCGACATGTAACTCGCGCGCTATATACAAATCGCTCACCCTCCCTCTATTTCTTACTTTGCTATCAATTTTCTTTCTATCTCTCTTACTTTCTAAACGTTTCTCTTTGTATCTGTTAATGTTTTTATTTTTATTTTAAGCTACTATTAAAAAATGGAACTAAATACCATTAACTTCGTTTGAATGATGTCTAGACTCGTCCTATTTTCTTTTAGAAACAGCATCCATTGTTCCAGAGACAAATTGGTGATCAGCAATTCAATAGCTCAAGAAGATAATAGCCAGCATACATACACATACATTATGTATAACTATATATATAACTATATATATATATATATATATATATATATATACATATATATATGCATATGAATATGTGTTTGTTTGTGTATATTTGTGTTTGTGTATATTACGTATACACACACGCATATATATATATATATATATATATATATATGTATAAGGTTTATTGTTTAAAAGGTTGAATCCATTTAAAAACGCTTATTCATTTATAATTTGTTTGAAAGAGCAGAGAGCGCGATGCAGGTCGATACATAAAAGAAAGACAACTAAAAGAAAATTAGAACCACGCAAATACGCCATAACAAACAAAAGAAGAGAAAACAACTCAATCGTTTTAATTCTTTCACAGAAATTCGATTATAAAAATGCTATATTGACCTTTTTGCTCGACATTTGTTGGTATCAATCGTAAGATAACCTGCTTCGCGTTCGAAATACTACTATATCCACACTGATACTAATATTAGCATTTATAATCAAACTATAATAATAAATAAATAAAAATAACAGCATTTTAATAATAATAATAATAATAATAATAATAATAATAATAATAATAATAATAATAATAATAATAATAATAAACAGTATTTGAAAACGAAAATGACAAAATCCTAAGGGGCATGGGCAAAACACAGATAAACCTATTCAAGCAAGATGGCCGGGTGTCGTAATAATAAACAAGAAAGAAAAGCCCTGTCAACTCGTAGACTTTGCTGGATGACCTTGGTGGTGGTGGTGGTGATGGTGGTGGTTGTGGTGGTGGTGGTGGTGGTGGTGGTGGTGGTGGTGGTGGTGGTGATGGTGATGATGATGATGATGATGATGATGATGATAATAATAATAATAATAAAAAAAATTACTGGAAAATTGATTGTTAAACTCGTATGGGATATGGATATACGAACAGATAAAATTATTTAAGCAAGGAGACCAGCTGTCATAACTGTTAACAAGAAAGAAATGTTTTTTTCCAGGCCGTACGTTTTGTCGTCCGGAGTGCACGGATTGAATATCAAGGGGACAGATAATCAGAGAAAATACATCGAAGGGGCTGGAGAGTAGATAAAGCATATCAAGATAACACCACTATATTAGGGGCATAGTAACAATCTTGGAAGACTCTTTAAAACAATTGTGGAAATTAGAATTAGAAGGAGGATTGAAAAATATACCGCATGACAATAATAAAACAGCTGAAATATCAAGTAACAACATTTGAAATGTAAATACTAAGCGCATGAAACATTCGTATTTAGAGAAACGGCTAGAAACAGCTAGATATATAAAATCCAAAAAAACGCAAAATATAATCATGAAAACTGAAACTATATGTGTGTAATTTACTCCCGCCTCCAACTAATGTAAAGTCAACAAAACACTGGCGACAAATAAAAAATAATCAAGGAGGATCAAGGTGTATTATTATTATGAGAAAATTAGAATAAGCAAATAATGAGCAACGGAACAGCATAATTGTCGGAAAACTTTGAACGAAAAAAAATGATTCACAAAGTGGAATAAAAAAGGGTAGACTGTTAATTAAAATACAATTATGTAAAAAGTGACAATATTAAAAAATCTTTGAGCGCAGAAATAAATTATCACTTACCTGGCACATATAAACGAATAAGCACAACATAAGAAAACACACAAGTTTAATGAAAATAGCTTCGGTGACTGATTTACTTACTAATTTTGCCGAACAAGTCAAGAAAGAGAGATAGGTAGATAGAGAAATGAGAGAACAAATAAGACCGCCAATGAAGCATGCGATTGTATGCCGTTTTGAGGAGACCTGTTGTCTCTCAAATTCCAGTGAAGATTTGCTAGCAATAGATCGATGGTAAGCAATCATTTTGAAAACGCAAAATAATTTGTGAATGTAATCGAAAGACGTTTCTGATTTTTTTTTTTTTACATAAAGATTGGTTATTCTTCTTATTAGCATTTTCCGGACTACTGTTTTCCGATCTCGAAGGTTATCTCACAATGTTTCGCTCAATGTAACCTCCGACCTTCTCCAAGTTTATTGGGTCCAACTAGAGAATCTTTCTGTTGAACTCGGAAATCTGCAGGAAATATCGGACGCCAAACCTTACATAATTAACAGAAGCAGTTTTCTCCTGTTCTATCAGCCTAAAAAAATCGCAATTGTATTTTTGATTACCCACAAGGAACACTTAATATTCAACATTCCAAATAATGTCGGTTTTACACCTACGATATCTTACAAGAAAGATCCCCTTTTCTTGTATGTAAGAAAAAACATTAAATAAGTAAAAATGAGACTAGATAGACCGATATTCGAACCTGGTAAGCTAGGTTCGGAAATAGATTAAGGAAGGAATTCGAATTGTTCTAATTAATATAAAAGAGTAGATATGTTTGAGTAAAATGAATTTTGTTTTTTCAATTCTTTTTTATTAAAACTGAAGTAAAATAAGGTCAGTTAGAAGAACGAACAATAGCAAATTTGAATATGTTGAAAAATAAGTTAGGTTGAAAAATAGGTTAGAGAGAATGCATTATCTGCAAAAGTGGTTTGGAAACGTGTCAAACAACACATTTTTAGGCCACATGGACCGATCACATTGCCAGACACGTGTATGACGTCATGGAGAAATTAATTCTCAATATAGTTTGCTAGTTTTAGACAGACAAGTTCGAGAGTTGATTTAGAGACAGATCTTACATCGTCAGAGAAGGCAGTCCTCTTTGTAAGCGAGGGAGAAAGTTTTAATCCTGTAGTTGACTTTGAATGCTTGGGTGTCAACATCATTGCGACCGATCGAATGTAATAAAAGAACACATCATTGTTTGTAACTGCGTCTTCGTGTTGTGATATTCTTCAACAATTAAAGGTAATGTGAAACATTTATATAAACACTGTGCCCACTCATCTTTAAAATGAACTTTGTGTATAGCCCACCCAACAAATGTGTCCTCCTCTCCATCTAAGTAATGCTGCCCCCACCTGTGTCATAAGAACTGATAACCCTGCTCTCTTTTCACTCTCACCGCATCAATATGAATGTCCTCTATAGAACATATTCGTCATCATAAAAAGATCCCAGTTATGCAAGGGATATATATATATATATATATATATATATATATATATATATATATATATATATATATATATATATATATATATATATCGGCATGGAGAAAGTCTTGCGATGCAATCCTTACTGTCGGTGCATTGGTAAATGTATGTATGTAATGCTTTGAGAAAATTGTTTTAGTATCTGCACTACTAAAACCAACAATGCGGCTGGGATATGTGGGTGAATTCCGTTCAGTCATGCTCTGGTTTCACTAGAAACATGTATAAACATTAATGAACCATGAGAACTCAATCTATGCAATTCACGATTGAAAGAGAGCATAACAACTCGTTACCGTTCCTGATATGTTCATAACTCGAACTGGTTATGGGTTTCTGTCATTTGCATAGGAAAGGCCAACTTTTACTAGACACTACCTAAACTTAAATTCCAACCATTCCTATATGATAAAGAGAGAAACCGACCGTTGCTTACAAAACCGATGAAAAGCAATATGTAGTTACAGCAATATATATAAAGAACAGGTGGACGGAGAGAGAGTGAAATCTGTAGCATATACCAAATGATGCCACCCGAAAACTCATCATTGTCTACATAACGTATAGGAAGGGGTGAGGAAAGAATATGAAGAAATAATAATCTATATGTCACAAGGACAGATTTTATTCGGGTCGATCCAGCTCTCCGGAAACATATTGTGCGAGTCACATAATCTATACAAAACAAAAATCTTTACTAAGCATTTTCTGTATGATATCGTATATCAATGTAGAAAAACACTATACAAAAAATTAGGCATGCCGTCCACTGTCACTAAGTTTAGATGAAAATCGGTGAGTCGAAATGCATAGAGAGATTTACAATTTGAGTATAGCTGAACATGTATGAAGGAGAAATGGAAACTTCTACTCGTATTAAACGAAGTTATAATTATAGACGAATAAAGGCCGTAGATATTGACACGATCCAAAGCACCAGCACATATGTTGGGTGACGATCAAATACGCAGCGGACCTAGTATAGAAATGTAACAGATATGAGAACCGTTAACTATAAATAGTAAATAATATATATATTAATAAACAAGTAATAATATATATGAACATATATACGTGTATATATATATATGAACACATATACATGTGTATATATATATGTATATATGTTTGTATATATGAGTATACATATGCATATATATGTGTATATATGTGTGAATATATATCTCTATATATATCTATCTCGCTCTCTCTCTCTCTCTCTCTCTCTCTCTATATATATATATATATATATATATATATATATATATATATATATGAGTATATATATGCATATATATGTGTATATATATATGTGTATATATATATATATATATATATATATATATATATATATATATATATATATATAAATAAACAAAGATATTTACATTAAGAAATAAAATATCGTTTAAACCTACAAATCCTCGTTTTAGGATGTCCAATAAATGCCTGTGACGTAGATGTTAGACGACGTCTATTCAATGTACAATTATCAGTGTTGCAAAAATACAATTTCGGAACGAGAGCATGAATTAAATAAAAATTCAGAATTTCGGGAAGATTCTCTAGTTCTTACAGAAAGACTCACATGTTCGACAAAATACAGTTCAGGAAGGTGGGAAAATAAAAATAATACAAAGAATAAAAAGAGTTTTACTGTGTTGCTAATCAGACTCTTTGACTTCGTCTTCCTCCTCTTCTTTATCTTTTTCTACTTCTTGTTCTGTTTCTTCTTTTACTTTTTCTTCTTCTACATTACTGCAATAATAATAATATGTGCTGTAGTTTTACTTCTACGTCTTATTAGTATTTTCCTTATTCTTCAAATATATCAACAGAACAAAAAGAAAAAAAGAAAAAAAGCCGTTGATGAACATATTGCATACAATGTCTTCATAAAAAATAAGTAATTAAAGAAATTGTTCCAATAAATATGATCTGAACCATTAACGAACTCGACAAAATAAAATGTTAAAAATTGTGAAAAAAAAGTTCGAACGTATTGACAGTGAATAATTCAGTAGACTTCTTGAACGATGATAATGGCCGATTCTATGCAACCAACTACAAGGATAGGTGAGGACTGTAAAGAATTGTAAGTTACGTGGGCGATTTAAAAAAAATGGTAGAAAAATGCATGATATATATTAGGTTACTGTTTTTAAAATCAGCACAAAAATTGAAAATATGAACACAGAATAGCAAAATTCACTTCTCGTAGTCATCAAAATGTTCTAACACATATATTTTTAAAATCCATATCTCTTTCCATCCATCTCTCTCTCTTTCTTCTTCTCTTTCTCTTTTTCTGTCTATCTTTTGCTCTTATTCTGTCTTTTGATAAATATATATATATATATATATATATATATATATATATATATATATATATATATATATATATGTATATATAAGTGACGGTTTTGTGTACGAAAAGCCATAAATAAATGTGCACACACACACACGCACACACACATATATGTATATATATATGTATATATATGTGTATATATATATATACATATATATATATATATATATATATATATATATAATGCGTCCTTGTGTGTGCGAAAAGTCCGTGCTTAACTCCTCTCTAAATATTTTTTCTGTAGGCATGAAACTTAATGTATGTCATATGTTTACCCCGGAAACACTTTCATTTCGTTATTTGATTGTAAAAGATCCTAGTAAATTATTGAAATTTACAAAAAAAAATACAATCAGTTGATAGAAGAAAATCGACTAACTGCTAGGCATACGTATATATACATCTTTAGCTTAATAACTACTAACGCTGGCGCGCTGAATATTTTGGTTTCGATTTCAGTGTATAGTATCGAAATCATTTAATATAAACTATTGTAATTATTACGTTACATATTGAAGAGTGCATAACGTAGAAAGGGGTGAGGGAAGAACATAAAAAAGGGGTGAGGGAAGAACATAAAAAAAAATCTATAATTTGAATTATCATAATAACTACGAACGCTCCAGGAATAAACGTATCACATTTTATTATATTTCACGATTAGATTTTTTTGTTTTAGAATTGAATTAAATTAGAATCGTCGATTTTCTATGTCTAACTAATCAAACTATGAATAAACAATTTTATAAAATTAATCCTATTTTAGTAGACGCTCATCGTCGTGTTACGGTTCAGAGTCATAATACGTGACGTTTGCATTTAAAACTTAAAGTGAAGTCATTATTTACAGATGATTCATAAAAAATCAATAATAAATTATCTACAGTGCCATGTAGAAAAGGATCCAAAATTGAATGATACCCATTAAATCGTGGAAAGTGACCGTTCTCCCTGCTAGTATATTTACGTGGGTGTAGATATTTGGCCAAAAAGAGGTAAACCATAATTTTATTACTTTTTCGTAGGGAATTGAATGAAATTCAATTGTGCTATTTTTTATGCTTTTTTATACATATATTATTATCAGATTCTTCTCTTGATAATTATGTATTTCTACTTTTGGTATATGTTTCAGCTTTACCACTAGTATATGTGTATATGAATAGTAGCGCTAACATTTGTTTGCCATGATTTTTTTCTCAACCATTGGTTTTATTAATGTGAATATTTAATGAAACATTGAGAGTTCAATCGGTTTTCCACAAGATTTGTTTTGAAAATATTTGACACATTTAACAATTTAAAACTTCTAAACTGAGCAACTTATACGAGCATGTAATTCATTTCGGGCAAAACAATATGCTTCATTGAATATTTGTTCTAACAGTGATCTTACTGTCTGCGTTCCAAGAGATAATGGTAAATTTTATTTCACGTTCGCAGATAATAGAGATCAATATGGTTGCATTGTGTATTTACATCTCTTACAATAAATTATGTTTTTATTTACCTACGACATATTTTATTCCCAGATAATTATGTATTGTTAATACAAACAGAGTAGGATTAAAATGTGAGGATTACGCATTGTTTTATTCAAGCATGTCTACTGCATATCTCAGACAATGTTAAAAGTATCCACTGTATAGTTCAGGCCAATGAGTATAAATTCGTATATATATATATATATATATATATATATATATATATATATATATATATATATACATATCTGTGTGTATATGTATATATGTGTGTGTATGTATATATATATATATATATGTGTGTGTGTTGGTATGTATGTGTGTATATATACATATATATATATATATATATATATATATATATATAGCATATGAAGCGATGCACTTTGTAAATTGTATAATTCAGGTCAATGAGTATTAATTCGTATATATATATATATATATATATATACACACACACATATATATATATCTGTGTGTACATCTATATATGTGTGTGTATGTATATATATGTGTGTGTGTGTGTGTTGGTATGTATGTGCGTATATATATATATATATATATATATATATATATATATATATATATATATATATATATATATAACATATGAAGCGATGCACTTTGTGTAAACAAATTGAGCTTAAGTATTTTGGACAATGTCAAAACATTGTTAATTCATTATCCGCATAACAACAGCCGTATAGTGCAACTGTAAGAAACTCCGACTGTTGTTTGAGTGATTGGGTTTTGCTCCTGGCCTGCGGTAGTTGCTTGTCTAGCCGGACTGGTGAGCTGTGAATCACCGAAACAGTACTGTATGTTGATGACTACAATGCTCCCTATCTTAGGTTGAGCATTTTGGATATGATATACAAATTACCATTAGCATAGAAGATATGCTCATTCTGTAAACAAATTGGGCTTAGGTACTTTGGGTAATGTCAAAAACACTGTTAATTCACTGCCCGCGTAGCAGCCATATAAGGCAACGGTTAGAAGCTCTGACTGTCATTTCAGCGATAGGGGTTTGATCCTGGCTTGATCCTGCTTTTCTAACTGCACTGATGCGCTGTGAAACAGCAAAACATTACTGCATGTGGATGATATATATATTTGCAGCTAATTCTACCCTATGCGACGAAGGCGATCAACTCCCCATATTTCCTCCTATAACACAGAACAAGCTAGGTAACATACAGAACCTAGATTCCAGTAAAGCAACTGGCCCTGATGGCATCCCAATTATAGTGTTAAAAAAGCTTCAACCAGAACTTGCTCGCATACTTACGAAACTATTTAAGTGCTGCCTTAAGGAGAAGTGCTTTCCGACTCCAGGGAAGACCTCATCAGTTTGCCTTGTATTTAAGAATTCAGGTGATAAGTCATGTCCCTCTCAGTACAGACCAATAAGTCTCCTGTGTGTTATGAGTAAGTTGCTGGAATCCATATTAAATGGAGAGATAGTCAACCACCTCAGCAGGAACAACCTTCTTAGTGACACACAATATGGTTTCCATTCTGCAAGATCTACCGCAGATGTACTGACGGTTATATCCCACAGGATTAGCGAATCTCTTGACAAAGGCTCCCATTTCTAGGGCAATTGCTCTTGGCATATCAAAGGCCTTCGACAAGGTATGCCATAAGGGTCTACTTCATAAGATTTCCAGCTACGGTATAACTGGAAATGTTGTCTCAATCATTAAATCATTTCTCTCCTGGGCCCAACTCTCTTCCCGATCTACATCAATGACCTCCTTAAACACACACTTAAATCATTCGTTGACATCTATGCTGATGACACGACCATCTACGGCAACACATCAAAGGCTGTAAATGACAAAGTTCTCTCTGATTCTCTATCCTCTGATCTCGAGCGCGTGGTTCAGTGGGGGAAGACGTGGCTGGTTACCTTTAATGCATCCAAAACCAAACTCCTATCGTTACATCATCAACGTTCTGATCCCCATCTGGCATCAATTGTGATGGATGGCTCTCGTTTGGGAGTGGCCCCGTGTTTTGACAAGCTTCTCGGTTTGACCTTTACTACTGATCTGAAATGGAACACGTACATAAAGTCTTGTGCAAAGCTCGCTGGAAAGATGGTGGGATCCTTCTACCGCTCCAGAAGATATCTCACTACTGATGCAATTCTCTATCTATATAAAGTCCAAGTACGTCCAATGATGGAATACTGTTGCCATATCTAGACAGGAGCTGCTAAAAACAGCCTATCCTGCCTTGACAGAGTACAAAATAGACTTCGTGGCTAAGTGGGGGATGCCCTTTTCTCTACCCTGCAACCTCTCTCTCACAGAAGAGACGTTGCGAGCTTATCATTGTTTTATCGTTATTTCCATGGCAGGTGCTCGTCTGAACTTCAATCTCTGTCACGAAAAACACCCGTCTAGCTGAATTCACTGTGAAAAACTTCCCCCAATCTATATTTATGAAATATTAACTTAACACTATTGAGATTAAATTTGAAGAACTGTATATATACAGAAATTTATATATAAAGAAATGTTTATATAAAGAAATGTAAAATAATCAAATCTAAAAAAATGTTTGTATACAATTGTCAGTAAAGCATAAGACTATAGTAGGGTAAAATAAAACATATATACAATATTAAATAATATACTAAATAATCATCAGCTCGTCTGAGTTTAAGAGCGTCGGCGACCACAGCTCTCCAAATTATAGAGCCATGGAAATCGTTTGAAGATATGTAAAAATGTCACTTTCCCCTTGCTTTCCCTCTTGATCCGAAGGTGAATATACCCTAGTAGTTTAAACGCGCCCCAATATATACAAACCTGGAAATTTTTACGACGGCACGATACATACAGTAATTGGGACCACTAAAATGAAACGAACGATAGGCAAAATAGAATATACAAAAAATGAAAAAAAGAGAACGTAAAATATTGCAGGGAGCAGTTAAGAAATGCATGTAAAAATGCATGCTAAAAGAAATACATGTAAAAAGAAATGCATGTAAAAAAGAAATGCATGTAAAAAGCATGTAAAAAGAAACGCATGTAAAAAAGAAATACATGAAAAAAGAACGGCATGTAAAAAGAAACGTATGTAAAAAAGAAATGCATGAATAAATAAAATGCATGTAAAAATACGTGTAAAATGCATGTAACAATGCACGTAAAATGCATGTAAAAAGAAATAGATGTAAAAAAATGCATCTAAAAAGAAAGGTATGTAAAAACAATGCATGTAAAAAGACATTCATGTAAAAAATTCTTGAAAAAAAGACCTCTGTAAAAAAGAAATACATTAAAAATCTAAAAAAAGAAAGGCCTATAAAAACATGCAAAAATGTATGTAAAATGCGTGTAAAAGACATGAATGCTCAAAAATGCATGCAAAAACAAATACGTGGAAAAAAGAAACACATGAAAAAATATCTAAAGAAAAGATACGCATCTAAAAATGCATATAAAATGCATCTAAGAAATGATGCATGTAAAAATGAAATGCATGTAAAAATGTAAAAAATAAATGCATGTAAAAAAGACATGAATGTAAAAATACATATAAATAAGAAATCCAAGTAAAATATAAACAATGAATGTAACAAGGAAACACATGTTAAATGGAAATGCATGTAAAAATGAAATGTATGTAAAAAGAAATGCATGCAAAAATTAAATGCATTTATATATGTATATATATATATATATATATATATATATATATATATAGAGAGAGAGAGAGAGAGAGAGATGGGTGTGTATATATTCATATTTATATAATAAAATTTCGTACATATGTCACATCGCCAAAATTTCCTATACTTAAGATGGTTTTACAAGTCTTTATTTAAAGTACTCATCGCACTTTTATGTTTCGCCGTACGTATCCCAATTGTCCATTTATTCAAGGTTTACCTTAAAGTGTCCCTTAGACGCTTGTATAGCATCTGATCTAAAAGTTTTTTTTTCATTTGAACTGCTTGTCTTTTTATGGTAATATACCATGTTTCCTGATTCTCTCTTTTAATGACATGCAGAATTTTAAATGTCATGTAAATTCTCATCCTGGTTATCTCCTCATTATATGATCCAAAATATCTCCTTTACGTCCAAATAGCAATATTTCTTTTTTCGTGTAAGCATAACCCGATATATAAGCGTCTGTTATATATATATATATATATATATATATATATATATATATATATATATTTATTTATTTATATATATTGGACCTAATCACCTTATGAACCTAAATGAAGGTGAAAATCCTGTTTCGCACTTCCAGTTGGTTTACTTACACAGTTAGTTTAAGTTTCGACGTGGTTGAATATTTATAATTATGAGAAAGAATCAGATAAATACTAAATACAATTATTCCGATGACTACTTTTATAAATTATGTAGTTTCTGTTCAGTCTCTCCCGTTATTTATTGAGTTAACTCCAGCGTATTTCCATCTAGGGTGTTCTTCTTATTTTTCTAAATCATAATTACCTAGATAGTTTTCGATTTAAAAGACACTAAAATACCTGTAAATACTAAAAAACAAAGGATTTTTATCCTGTAAATAATCGTAAATAATATTTTGATTTTGCTTCCACGTAAAGTGCGTTTAAATAAATTTGAAATCATGCAGATGTTCTCATTAATTAATACAAAGACATGATGGCAAAAGTAAAAAAAAACAAAAAAACAATAATAATATCAGCTAAAATGCAAACGAAAACTATTAGCGTTGCGAACGCGTTCTCTATCGATGTGGTATCCGGAAGTAACATAATAATATCTAAATATAACAAACTTGAAGAGATTAGTTTTTTGAGCGCATACGCATAAAATAGTATATATATATATATATATATATATATATATATATATATATATATATATATATATATATATATATGTCGATCAGTTGAAATGAATATTTCGTAGTTTATCATTCCGATATATCTATGTACGTATTATTATATGACTTCTTGTAAGCCATTGTTGGTGTATAATTAATATTCCTTCTTTGTTTCAGTGTTATGTGACTCGTAGTTTAATATTCACATACAAATATACTGTTTTATTCATATAGATGAAAATTATCTGATTGTAATAGTTTTATATATTTATTCGTCTCCCTATATATATATATATATATATATATATATATATATATATATATATATATATATATATATATCTCACATCTTCGTTTGGAAATAGGGTACGATTGTGATTATCTCCAGTGTCAAATAATGCTAATAAACTGCGATTAACTTTATGTATGAAACTAAAGTTGGGAGATAATACACATGAAAAATATTTAGAATCAAGTTCTTCTTGCTGTAATCTATTGATTATGAGGCTTTCGTAACGATTCAAGAGCCTGCCATCAATCTCCTGACAAGCTGCATCTGATGAGGTGTCTACGATTGGGCGAAACTTACAAATTAGCTCTATCTTCTCTTTAGTCAAGGCTAACAGAATCTTCATAATTCCCTCCAGATATTTATATGCAGGACGATAAGACACCCGAAGAGAAAATCCTGGTTTACTTCAGCCAAAATTGGTGGGCATAATAGAAAAGATGCGAGCACTAGTCTGCAGAACCATCATATTAAAGATAAATTTGTGTGATGGATAAAATTTTTCTAAGGGACTATGCTTTTCTTGCTTTTAAAAGCATCGCCTTGTACAGCATGAGGTATAATAATGGTGCAAGGGGAGTGCCAAAAAAGACACTACATAAAACTCTAGAAACAAATCAAATCATGTGTGCATAAAATAGCATGTGTGAAATATGATATTTAAATATAAAATTATAGCAAAATTCAAGAAGTACTTACTTGGTGTTAAACACATTTTGTGCACTTTCGCATTACATTTATAATTTTTTCGAGTATTTTTATTTTGTTCTTCCAATTCTAATATACATCGTGGTTAACAGAAGTTACTATTATCAGATGTACTTCGTAATTAATTACTAGGGTGATGACAATAGCATACTCTTTTTCATTGTTTTGACTCTCAGGTATATATCAATTAATAGTTTATATTTTATGTAGAGTGCTACTCATATGATTAACAGCGTCTGTGTCGGACATAAACTCGAGAGTAAAAACAATGAAAAGAATGTGCTGCTCTCGTACCCCTATTATTGACTCAAGACGTACTGATTTTTTTTCTATTGGAGTCACTAGCGTAAATTGTGAAATTAATTTTGCATTTTATTAACATCCTTCTTCATCATTGTAGGTATCTTTATTTGTAAAGTACTATTTTTGCATACCAAGTAAGTACTATTTAAATCTTTTGTGTTATTTTATTTTTACATGTTATATTTAAAAGCTGCCTGTTTCTGGAAAAAAAAAACAAAAGTCATAGTTTTATCAATGCGTCTAAATAGGAAATTACTTACAAAACCTTCTATCTTTTAGCGTTTTAACCACTCGTGTACCAATCATTCATCGAAAAATGATATGAATTGTGGCTAACGCCGAATGATGAATGTTGAGTCCATATAAAAATATCGTCTTTTACATTTGTAGACCATTATCGTATAATTCAACCTCGAGCATTCTCCGTATTTAGAACTATACATGAAAGGTGGGCGATCTCTCCGATTATTTTTACATATCTCGCTGTCAAGTGGTTATTAGTTATTATGATTCGATATGTGTGAACGATTTTTGATTGCATTATCTCGACGCATGAGCAACGGAGCCAGCGATTATTTGACAATGATAACGCTTAAACTTTTCTGTTTTACGTCGCTCGGATAACTGACCTCTTGTCGAGACCCCTTTTTGTAAATGTGCTACGTTGTAATAGAACGCCATCGTGTTTCTCCTGGCTTAAAAAGCCAGAATCCATAAATTATTTTCACCGATCATATTTAGTTATTCAGGACGCTAGACACTAAGGCTGATCATGTATTTACGATTGATCGCAGCACGTAGCTATCGTGATATTCATCCCTGAATTAATTGTGCCGATTAGTAAATTTCAACTATATCATTAATTAAATTACCAATACCATAGAATATATGCTACATTAGGTAGCTACACTCTGTTGGCATAGAGAATAGTATCATGACGATAAAAAGTACATTTACTAATGGTCGACGCAAGACAAGATTACCTTAATAAAAATGTGTGTGTGTGTTTTTACTAAATTGAATTTTGTCTTTGTTCCAGAAGGATATTCAGGACAAATTAAAGGAAGGCTACCGTTAGAAATTTTGTACTTATTCAAAAGTTTGACATAAAGTTCAAACACTTGGTAAGATGCACTTTAAGAACATAAGAAGTTATATCGGCCGGAACTCCAAAATAAGAAGAGCAATCATAATAATACAAATGATATTGAGTTGGCGAAAAAATCCGATCGTTTGTAGAAACACAGACAGAAGTTTACACACATAAGCAAGTTCATTCTTGGCTCATATATATATATATATATATATATATATATATATATATATATATATATATATATATAGCCTTGGATGCTTTTTCACCTTTAAAACTATAGAGATTTTTTTATCATTCGTTAGAAAACTATTTAGTCAGTAAGTCATTTAATAACCTGCAATCACTGCATCAACTTGCGCTCTCGAATTCATTATAGTACTAATGGAATTTAAGGGATCATCAGTTTTCCATGAAACTCTGTTTCGGTGATTTAAAAACAAAACAGTATATTAAATCATGACTCCCCAGCAGTGTTAATCAAACACCCCCCCCCTTAATCTTAAAAAAGAATACATGTTACAAATATTAGATCTAGTTTCCTATTCTTAATTAATTTTTCTAACCTATTCATGTTACAAAAACAAATTTCTTACCCGTGAGTTTCATCTGTTTCCAAATTCAAAATTGATATATGTTTTTTATTCTACTAGTCTTGTATTTATAAGATTAGGATTAATTCATTTAACTACTTATCACACCCACTATGATTAATATTTTTATATTTACATTCTTATTCATTGAAAATCAAAAATAAAGAAAGGTTAAAAATATCTATAAATATAGACATTTGTTTAAAAGTACATTTTGTACATTACTAGTATAGTTTTTCATGGTTAATTTTATACGATTCAAAAGCTTCAGGATACCGAATAAATGATTAAGTACACTGTTAAAATATTTTAGTTTTATACCCACCTTGTTTTCTCATACTTATTACTAAGCTAGAAACTGGTGGTATAAAATCTATTCTCAAAAACTGTGACATAATGGTTTCAAAAAACATAAAAACAGAGCAGGTATTATCTTTTTGTGGCATAGGTACTATTTGAAAGGGGAAGTTTATTTTATCAAATGTTTTATAAAGAAAACTCCCATCCTCAATTTTTATATCTAAATCCAGAAATATAGCCGGTTGTCATCTATGTTCAAAATTCAATTCCAGCTTCTCTTGATATACACGATGTTTATTTTTTTTTCGAATTCATCGTTATCGTGTATACATATAAGACCATCTATAAGTATCCTACAACTACGAAAATTGTATGCTTTAGGTATATCATGTTTTGTGCTGACATATATATATATATATATATATATATATATATATATATATATATATATATATACAAACTCGAGTCTATAGAAATAGAGTTTGCCCCAAATGGTGCAGGATCTAATCCCATTGGGATACCTATTATTTTGGAGAAATATTTTATTCTCTATTTGAAAATAACATTCTTTAATAAGATGACTTATGAGTATATATAAAATACCTTTTGAAACACTAGTTTTGCTATTTTTACTTTTACAACAGAAAGCTTTAGAGATTGAAATGTTTATATATTTACCTTTGCTACCTTCAAAATCTTAATCTACAGCATCATTTAATTCTTTTATACATTTTTCATGTGGAACTTTACTAAAATCATAAGTTGCTCCAGATTTTGCTTTTATTCTGGAGTTTATTTGATCTATTTTTCTTTTACTGGTTGTGATTGATTTACGACGCTAAATATATTCATATTACTATAGAATTTTCTTTTCTGGTTGAAATTATTTATTTCATTTATAATGATATATATATATATATATATATATATATATATATATATATATATATGTGCGTGTAAAATGATTTTTTCTTCACCTGTACTTGAGGCATTGCAGATTAATTGTAAATTGAATATAAGAATAACTATTGTAAATGGATACATTTGCAATTGCTGAAATCAACGTATTTGCTATTAAATAAACAAATCCATTTCTTTATATTAGATATATTTCGATGCTATACATCCTAATCAATGAACATTCACTTTTTCCTTGTCCGCATGATGAGATCTCCGAGCGAGTGTGTGTCAGTCCGTGGGACTTATAAATATTTGATTAAAAAAAAAGAAAGAAAACAGTAATCTGCAACCATATTTCGTTAGCTGTGTAAATTGAAATAATGATTTATTTTTTTACCTGCAGTTGAAGTGGTGCATATCAGTGGAACATAGAATCACGTATATAAATGGATACGTTTGTAATGCTAAAAACAACGCATTTATTTTTAATATCAGATATATTTCGAGGCTATATATCCTCATAAATGGAGAGTATATTTTGTTTCTTTTCCTTGTCCGCATGTTTTTTTTTATTGTCTGCAGCGTGGAATTCTTCGCTGCTAATGCGATTCACATGATAATTATTGTTTTCTTTTTTTTATTCTAAAAAATCAAACCGTTATCAACACCAATGGACTGCCACCCTCGCTCGCAGAATTTTTCATGAAAAGAAGAAAAAGAAAAAAAAACTCTTCATGTATAAGCATGTATACCATCGAAATATATCTGATATAACAAATAAATTCAGGTATTTAAAAATTACGTGGTTTTCAACCTTCCAAACCTATCCATTTAAATAGGTAATTCTTATATTCAATGTTCAATTATGATGCGACGCTTAGTGCAGATAAGAAAATTCAATTTGTGCCGCTAACGCGATACTCCTGGTGATGACAGTTAACTTTTGTTATTATTTTAAAATATCAAACCTTTATCAAGACCAATGGACTGACACACTCTCGTTCGCAGAATCTCACCCTGTGGACAATGGAAAAGAAACACAATAGCTCCTTCATTGGTAAAGGTGTATATCATCGAAATATATCGGATATAAAGAAATAAGTTTCCTTATTTAAAAAAATAGTTTTTTTTAGCTTTCTAAAAGCATCCATTTATATACGTAATTCTTTTTATTCAATCACATACACAACCACACACACACACACATATATACAGGATGACCATGAAAACAAAACAAAAGCTAAATATTGGCCATCTAGAACATACGCTGTATAACGGAGAAAAAAGGCAAAATACCCTAGTGCTTTATGAGATGTCTTAAATATAATAAACTAGTTATGACCAAAGTTTCATTTCATTCAAACAAAACAGTAAGAAACGGGGTCTAATTAGAGTTGAGGGCTGTTCATTTTTGGTCACCCTGTATATATATATATATATATATATATATATATATATATATATATATATATATATATACATATATATATATATACACATATATATATGTATATATACATATATATGATGATTGCAACGTCTTGTCAGACGAGTGCCACTTCCTCAGACACTTAATGTCTATGAGCCCAAAAATGACTTTTTTTTTAGTCGTACTGGTAAATTCACACGCTCAATTAGGCATGATACTGAAGACGGTCATTAGGATCAATTATTACATACTTCCAGCATTTCAAAGCTCCACGCGTCACAACTTTTCCATCGTTACAGGACCATATTATAGACAAATGCCTGAGGGAGTATCTATACACAGATAATGTTACAGAGTCTTAGCTTTGTACGACAGCTAAGTCTCTATCTCCGTTGAAAATGTTGAGATCCAGCAACAAGCAAAAGCAAGATAGCCAGCAACAAGTTAAACAGCAGACCAGCTTAATTCGGGTACTGGTCTACCGCTGTATGTTTTTTTTTAATCAGTGATTTGCTTCTACTAGAAAGGTTGCCTTCACCACGGCTTACCGGAGCCCTCTCCACCCCAATATACACATGCATACACACAAATATACACGGTGCTAGTTGGCCGTTGACCCCGAAAAAGGGTTCATTCATATATATATATATATATATATATATATATACATATATATACACATATATATATATACATATATATACATATATATATACATATATATATATGTATGTATGTATATATATATATATATATATATATATATATATATATATATATATACATACATATGTATATAAAAGATTGAGTGTTTTGTGCATGTGTGCGTTTATTCGGTGTTAAAAGATAAACAAAGGAAAACTAAGCCGACCGGATACGTCATCACAAAACAGAAGCTGTGTGGCGGGTTGTTTTAAAAGGTAGTAAACTCTCCCATCATGTAAATATTAACATATTTGAAAAATTAAGCAGTTTGCTATACATTTAAAAGAGAGTGGTCTTAGAAAATGATCACAGGCAATTCTTTTTTACACCCCCCTTTTAAAAATAGAACCGTAGACATAGTACACAGTCTACATAGTCTGCAAGCTTTTAAAGTAATAATGCAACTGGGGTTGTCTCATTATTGTAAATTAGGCAACACTGAAATCCATTGTGCCCATCGACATTTTAATTAAATGACGTGCAATAGATGACTTGTATGCATTAGGAGAATGTCTGTATAATTTTATCAATAATGTAACTTTAAAGGTGATCCATATTTTATTTGATTTTTGTTATTCTCTTTCTCTAAGTGTACATTAGTTGGTGTCCTAGAAAAGGGTAATAGTTGAAGACGCTTATTACGGGTTAAAGTATAAAGGTTCTATTGTGCAAGCGAGTGAATAGAAATACAGGTTGTCGAATTAGACAGTCTGTGTTCTTAAATAAGATCGGGATATTTCTCAACGATAGTAGTAACCTCCTGATTAACATAATGGTTAGAACAATTCATTAGGAGTGAATGGATATCTTATCCTTACACGTTTCCATAGGACTTTATTGGCAAGAAGTACTCTCTGGGAATGTTAGTTAAATGATTCGTTGATTTATTATTCCTACCCGGTCAGTAAGGTATGTTTCGATCTTGATCTGATAAAACTCAAGGGAAACGTTCTTTTAATTCTTACTTGATGATTTTCGTTTCTGAAGTTTGTTTTCCCAACGCTTTTATAGGCAAATCCCACGAATTAAATTGTTGTACTAATGTGTCGCAAGCCAGGTGTTAATTTATTAACACCAACGTTGTAATTTCTTCGCCGTAATCTTAAATTTTACATTAGTGATTTATTCAACTTAATTTATTTTTTGTCCAATCAGTGTTCCGCCTGTTTTGCAAGCCTTTAGAATGGTAGATTTATTTAAGCTCTTCCATGTATGCAAATTTTTGTTTAACAAGTTTGATTCCGAATATGATTAAAAGTTCACTTTAAAAATATTTTAACCAGCACATATTTATATGTTTACATTCTTGTCGTTTGTTTTATCGGGGTGTGCTAGTTTTTTAAAAAAATATTTGTACAGTGCTCTACAATGGGATATAATATGTTCAATTCTCTTACATATCAGCCAAGTGTTGTGCAAGATGGGCAGTGTTCACCCCAATGCAGAACTCATTGATAAGAAACTTTACAGTGATTTAATTTGCATGTCAACGAATTGACTCTTCCGTGTGCAGGAGGAATTTTGTTAAAGCAATTTGAACAGTCAACAATAGGTTTAAGTAGTTTAAAATCATCTGAAATTTTTTTCCAAATGATGCGAATGTTAAATTTTCCTAGTTATCTTTCTTGATTAAACTCAGAAATTGCTAAGGTTTATGAGATAAGTACGTATTATTTTTGTGTAATAACAGAAATATTTTCTATGAAATTATATTAAAATGAAAAATAATATAGATAGATTTTTATGAGTCCTTTTGTTTTTCATTTTTAATTACTTGAGAAAAATATTACAGCCATTTAATTATAAGTGATTTGCCATACTTATACATAAATGTGCGCTGGAAAGATCTCAAAAAACTTAAAGTTAAATGCAAGTTTTGATATATCATTTTTTAATAAAACTGTTAGTTGAAAGTACAGAATAGTTAAAAATCTCTCTCCCCATGTAAAAAATAGCTTTTAGAATATAAAATTAAAAGAAAATGTTATTTTTTATAATATATTAAAAAAAAACATCCATTACCCATCGGGTCGAAAATTTCATTCACATGTAAATAATAAGGTTAATAATAGTAATTATGGCAATGCTGAAATTAAAAAAATGTAAAAAAAAAAGTATTAACAATTTTATATTTGTATAATTTTAACGTAAAAAAAATACAATTGGGACTTTGAAAACGTACACTGCCAAACATACGTGTTATTGTTGCGTTGATGATTTATTTGTAACGCAATTAAAATAGACATAGTTTTGAAGTTATTTATTTATGTTTGTAGTGTAGAAAAATGTATGAACGTTTTTAAGAAAGATGTATTAAACATTTGAGAATAAATGACAAAATGAAGGCGGTGGGTAAATCGCCGTTGTCAAATGCTCTTATGGTTGTCAACGGGTAGATTTATTTGTAAAAAAAAATTGCGTTAAAATAACTTGAACGTAATACGGAAATGAATGATGTAAAACAAAGTATTAACAATTGTTTATTTGGATAATGTAAACGCTAAAAAATTGGGATGCTGAACGTATACAATAAAACTTACGTTTTATTATCGCTTTGATGATTTATTTTAACGCAAAATTAAAAAAAGAACATGTTTTCGGGCGTATTTATTTATGTTGGTAGAAGAAGATGTATGCATGTTTGTAAGAAAGGTGCATTAAAAAATTGAAAAAAAAAATTAAAAAAAGGAAGGCCGAGGGTAAGTCGCCGTTGTAAAATGCTATTATGGTTGTCAACGGGTCAAAATAGATTTATTTGTAAGTAAATTGCGACAATATAGTTGTAATACAGAGTAGTTGCAAAACATCCCCACCCTCCCCATGTTAATAATAATATCGAAATGATAACGTTAATATTTCAGTGCGCAGGTAAAAATCTGCAAAAGTAGCGATTTGTGTTTATTTATTTACATTGTTATGGGTTTATATTTAAGTTCGCATGCGCAACCGGAACGTGTAAACCGGATGTTTTGATGCAATACCCTTTACAAGGTAATTTGAGTTTTATAATTATATATATGGTGAACTTGTATGTGTGTCTGTCTGTATGTGTATATTTCCTGCCAAATTACTCTGTCAATTTTCAGTACACTGATTTGCGAAAGATTTGACATGAGTGGTATTGAGATTTGACAAACTTTTTCAATCAGTTTTTGGCCAGAGATTTTGCTGTCAACGGGTTGAAGTGAATAGTATCAGTAAGTAAAGAATTGCCTTTTAGAAAGGTTTTATTAACTGTAAAATACACGTACGCTCTTGAAAGGATCGAGCGGGAAAATGAAACAGAGAGCGCTTTTATTATGAATGGCAATCCCAAGGGGGATAACTCTTAACAACAAATTAAATCATAACATTTCCCCCGTCCTAAAGTATTCAAGTAAGGGGTAATTAATTATAGACAATTTTTTTTTTGTCAATCCCAAGGGGGATAACTCTTAACAACAAATTAAATCATAACATAATGAAACTACCTTATTGGGAAGACATACTACCGGACGCACTTCATTCAATTAGATCATTACTTTGTACTGCCACTAATATGACTCCCCATGATAGACTTTTTAAATATAGTCGTAAATCTGCTTCCGGAATTTCAATTCCTTCTTGGGTTAAACCAGGCCCAATATATATTAGAAACCACACTAAAACAAGTAAACATGACCCTCCTGTAACGCCTGCCACCCTAATAGATGTCAACCCCCACTACGCTTATGTTCAACTACCTTCTGGTACTGAAACCACTGTCAACGTTCGAGACTTAGCTCCAAACTCATCAAATGAAGAAAACTCTAATAATAATCCTACTACTTCAGAGACTTTATTTGAACCTTCTACTAATGAAAACATTGGTCATGAGGAAGACAAAAATCAATCGTCTGATCTTGAAGAAAATCAGATTTCACTAAAAAATAATACTGAAAATCAGCATTCCTGCCAATCTGTGCGGAGGTCGTCCCGAGTTCGACAATTCCCTAGTAAATATAAGGATTTTGTGACTAAATACTGAAAAAACTGCAGTTTGGGTTCATATGTTATTTGTAAATAAAATGATTCTTATGTGATTGTAAAAAAAAAAAAAAAAAAAAAAAATAATGGATCGAATCTTACGTCCCGACAGATTCGAGGTGGAACCTACATGCCCTAATTCCGAAAAATCCTATAGGCATTGGAAATTAACCCTCCAGAATTATATCCGCTCACATAATAACGGATTAATCGAAAACACTTCAGATAATTTCTTTGCCTTGATCAATTGTATTTCAGCCTCTGTTTTCGATTTAATAAGCGATAAAATCGACTACGATAGTGCATTAAGAACATTGGACGCCGCTTATTTAAAACCTGAAAATATTGTTTATAATAGATATCGATTGATGACGACGAAGCAACAAACAACACAAAATATAGATGCCTTCATACTACAATTGGAAATGCTTGCCAAAACATGTAACTTCGAAGCGGTTTCTGCTGAAGAAAACAAAAATCAATACATTCGGGAAGCTTTCATCGGCGGAATTTCTTCTTCGTCCATCCGACAACGACTGTTAGAAAAACCCATCCTGACTTTACAAGACACATATGCCACGGCCAGATTTCTTGAACAAGCAGAAAAGCATGCGATAAGCTACGCAAATAACTTTACTGTAGCAGCTACAAATAATCCTTCGGGCTACAATCGTATAGCTGTGACTAAAGAAAATATGCATCCAAAAGGGGTTTGTTTTTTCTGTGGAAAATCACGTCATCCTCGATATTTATGTCCTGCACGAAACGCCGAATGTAAAAAATGCCAAAAAAATGGTCATTGGGCTAAAGTGTGTAAATCTTCTATTTCTAACACTCATACTGCTGTTCTTTATGACGACTCTGACTACCCCTCACCTTCTCTATCCTGACTAGGAACTAACTCCAAAGATGTCACATTCACTCAATGCCAAATTAACGGGCACTTCGTGAACGCTATGGTGGACTCCGGCAGTGTAAAAACATTCATTAATAAAAATACTGCTAAAAAACTTAAACTCTTCACAATACCTAAAAACAAAACTATAGCTCTGGCTGCTTCCGATCAACATGCTAAAATAACTGGCGAAGCTGTCGTGGATTTAATACTGAAAGATAAAACCCATTCTGGAATAACAATTGAAATCATTGAAAACCTTTTCATTGATTTAATAATCGGAAAAGATATTTTAAAAAAATATAAAAAAGTAACACTTAAATTCGACGGTCCTAGAGACAAACTTATAATTGGTGCTATAAACACGAATAATTTTTTTCCTACCATAAACGTTCCACCCCCTCCTCTCTTTTCTAATCTTTCTCCTCATACTACTCCTATTGCGACAAAATCCCGACGTTACACTTTTGCCGCCAACAAATTCATAAAAGAAGAGACTGCTAGAATGTTGAAAGAAGGCATAATTGAACCTTCGATATCTCCGTGGCGAGCGCAGGTTCTTGTAACTTCGAATGAGAATCATAAGAAAAGAATGGTAGTCGACTACAGCGATACCATCAATAGATTCACGGAACAAGACGCTTACCCAATGCCTAATATCAATAAGATGGTAGACGACATCGCTCAATATAACATCTTCTCTACTCTCGACCTAAAATCTGCTTATCACCAAATACCTATAAATCATGCTGATCGTAAATTCACTGCGTTTGAAGTAAGTGGCAAACTTTTTCAATTTACTCGTCTTCCTTTTGGCGTCACCAATGGAGTAAGTGCTTTCCAGAGGAGCATAGACTATATTATAGAAAAAGAAAATCTAACCGATACCTTTGTGTATGTTGATAACGTAACTATATGCGGAAAAAATCAAGAAGAACACGATTACAATCTTCAAAAATTCTACAAAATTGCTAAACAATATAACATCACTTTAAATGAAAATAAAAGCATAATTTCTTCTAGTTCTATTACTCTACTCGGCTACACCATAGAAAATAATCAAATAGCTCCCGATTATCAAAGACTAAAACCATTACTCGAAATGCCACCTCCGCTGAATCTTAAATCTCAAAAAAGAATAGTTGGAATGTTTTCCTATTACTGCAAATTCATTAAAAAAATTTCTGATAAAATTTTATTACTAAATCAAAACAAAGAATTTCCACTACCTCCATCTGTATTAAAATCTTTTCAAACATTGAAAAATGATCTAAAAGACGCCACTTTAATAACGGTAAATCCAAATAAAGAATTTGAAGTAGAAACGGACGCTAGTAACTATTGCATTGCTGCAACACTAAATCAAGAAGGTCGTCCTATTGCATTTTTTTCAAGAACTCTCAATACTAACGAAATTAAGCACCATGCAGTAGAAAAAGAGGCAGCCGCTATTGTAGAAGCTCTCCGTAAGTGGCGACATTTTCTACTCGGCAGGCACTTTAAAGTCATCACAGATCAGAAGAGTATCAGCTTCATATTCGACAATAAAAGAAAATCTAAAATTAAGAATGACAAAATATGTCGTTGGCGTATAGAATTATCCCAATACAATTTCACTATAGTTTATCGACCTGGACCTGAAAATATTGCTGCTGACACATTCTCTCGCATCTCTGCTCTTACTTACAATCTACAAGATCTTCGTGATTTACATAAACAATTATGTCATCCTGGTGTTTCAAGATTAAGCCATTTTATAAGAACGAGGCACCTCCCTTTTACTTTGGATCAAATTAAGAATATTACTGACTCTTGCTCATCCTGTCAATTACTGAAACCCAAATTCGCCAATACCAATGGAGGGACTCTCATTCAAGCCATATTACCTTTTCAACGATTAAATCTTGATTTTAAAGGCCCTCTACCTACTTCTATACATGGCAACAAATATCTACTTACTCTAATTGATGAGTATTCCCGTTTTCCTTTCGCTTTTCCTTGCAGAGATATGACAAGCAAAACCATTATCCACTGTCTAAACAAACTCTTTTCAATTTTTGGTTTGCCTGACATGATACATACTGACCGTGCTTCTGATTTCTTAGCAAGAGAAATAAAGGATTTTTTACACAAAAAAGGAATTGCTACTTCTAAAACAAGTAGGTATCATCCTGAAGGTAATGGACAGATTGAAAAACTCAACGGTACCTTATGGAAGGCCATTCAAACAACATTACATTATAATCAAATGAAACAGAGGGCGCTTTTATTATGAATGTCAATCCCAAGGGGGATAACTCTTAACAACAAATTAAATCATAACATTTTCCCCGTCCTAAAGTATTCAAGTAAGGGGTAATGATCAAAGTTAATAAAATTGAAGTGAATAGTATCAGTAAGTAAAGAATTGCCTTTTAGAAAGGTTTTATTAACTGTAAAATACACGTACGCTCTTGAAAGAATCGAGCGGGAAAATGAAACAGAGGGCGCTTTTATTATGAATGTCAATCCCAAGGGGGATAACTCTTAACAACAAATTAAATCATAACACGGGTCAAAGTTCAGAGATTTGACCTTAGAAAACTCTTCTGAACTTCTCCGCCAATTTGTTTTCTAAACACTTAAAATTTTAGATGTAGATTCCGCGGACATGAATAGAAATTTCTAATTTGATTCAAACCCAAAATAATAATATGGGGTCAAAATTGGGTTTAAATTAAGAAAAACAACTTTGACCTCTCAGCCATTTTTTGTTCAAAACATTTGAAATTTGACATGAAGTGTATTCATACATGGTGCAAGCTTTTTAATCTGGTTTTGGTCGAAAATTTAGCTGGCACGTTATAAAATTTCAAACGAGTTGACCTTTACAGTTTCCAGTCAACTGTTCAGCTGATTTTGAGTCTAAACTTTTGCATTTTTCCATAAAAGCTATTCAGACATATAGCAAGCCTTTTAATCAGTTTCTGGGCAAAAATTTAAGTGCCAGAATATCGACGTTGAAAGAGTAGATTTTTGCAGACTCTACCAAATTCCTCCTCCAATTTTGGGTCTAATCACTTTTAGTTTTAGATTTAGGTTACCTGACATAAGTCAAACTTTTTAATATATATATATATATATATATATATATATATATATATATATATATATATATATAGATAGATAGATAGATAGATAGATAGATAACTACTTCATTTACTCACATAAAATTAATATACGAAAGTATAGATTCATGTGTAAACTTTAAGTATTTACTTCAAAAGTGCTAAACACGTAAGTAGAGCTAGTTAGTAATTTATTAAATATATATGGCGATTAAGCTACAATGAATATTCGGCGTTTCATCCATTCTAGGATTCCTCAGGCTTTTGCGCATAAGTCTGAGGAATCCTAGAGTGGATGAAACGCTTAATCGCCATATATATTTAATAAATTACTAATATATATATATATATATATATGTATATATATATATATATATATATATATATATATATATATATATATATATATATATATATATATGGTGATTGTCACTTATTGATAGAAGAAGGCCACCTTTCCCTTGCTTTGTGTATTACTCAATTATTTTCATGTATTTTTGAAAAATATATATATATATATGTTTTTATATTATAATTATTCACACATATATACACTTATACACACACATATATACATGTAGAGATATAATCAAGAATGTATCAATTTCTATTTTCTGTGCGAACGAAGGTGGCTCTTCAGGCCCTCCCTGCTTTTACACAGAATATATATATATATATATATATATATATATATATATATATATATATATATATATATATATACATATATATATATATATACACGCATGAAGTTATGAACAGTTCATAGGGCCCATGCAAAGCTGGGCTGACCTGCTAGTATGCAATAAAAACGTAAAACTACGATGCCAAATTTGTTGGAAATTTAAATAAATATTTATTTACGATTACATTTGGTTATCCATTTGCAGTAAACAACCATGTTTGTAGAAGGAAATTGCTATTAGTGTCCCATTATCATTTATTCTGTCTATGATTGTAATGGTATCAATCAAGACACCGACTCTTTTATTTAACATGTTATTTTGTGAGGATGTTTTAGTCGAACATGAAGAGACCTTTCACTCGATGGAAATTTGCCAATAGCCATTAGCAAAACAGCGGCTTTTTATTCGTGTTAGCCGATTGCAATATTATTCTTTGATCTCCTTTATATGTTTGTCTGTTAGGAACCGTAATTTATTGCAGGGAAAGCAACTGTGATAACTATCGTAAAATAGAACCGTGCAAGAATCTTACACCCACCAGGGAGTATTCTGTACCTTGATAAATTTGCCCACACATCGAGTATTGGCGGCATATGTTGACTAATGAATTTACACCAGTCTTTCACTTTTCGACAAGGTCCAAAATAGTATCGAAGTATCCCACACTATCAGCAAAACTCCAACCTCTGTATCATCGCCGCAATCTTGCATTGTAACAGTGCGCGTATGGCGGCGATATTCAAATACCGAGCCGTGTGCGAAATGACGTCACGGCGAGGAAAAATTTTGAAGACTATGAAAGGCGAGGACGATCAAGTTATCGAACTCGGTGACGTAACAGACGTAACGAGAAGTAACACGTGGCGTGAGAGTAATGAAATTTATATCCTTGTTACAAAAAAGCGGCATCGAGTTATTCTTTAGCTTGGTCTCCTTTGCGATTGGAACTGCATAGAGAGTGCCTGTCCCGTGTGGGATGTTATAGCATTCCTGTATCTGTAATACAAGTATTTAAACCGTATTTACTATTCTCCACTCATAGCACATTTGATCCTTTTATGTACATCTTTTCAACTAACCTAACAAGCAACCAATCCTACCATTTCACTCTTGCGACTCTTTTTTTTAAATTAGTAATTTCCACCCCCACTCAGGCCGTTAAACATGAGAATTACAACCCTGCTTCCCGCTCACACATACTGTACTAACCTGCTGACTTTGAAAAGTAACGTAAACAGATATCGTGCTTGTAAACTCACGAAGTGATCCTAAATATTTTGCAAGTGGTAATATGCCTTGTTTTAGTGATAAATTATATATGCTAAAAAATTGGCCAGGTGTTTTTTTTTTCTGGTGGCAGCGAATCAAAGACAATTTTTAGGCAAATATCACGCATTATGTACGGCGTTTAGGATCTTTGATTACAATACGGAAAAATGTAAAAAAAAAAACCCAAAAAAACCCAAAAACAAACAAACCCCAAAACTGTTTGTTAAAGAAATTTCAAAGTTTTGTATTATAAAATATCTATAAAGTCTATTGTTATGCATGCAGAAATACATGAGAAATTAAAGTATATATATATATATATATATATATATATATATATATATATATATATATATATATATATATATATATATATATATATACTAGCATCGGTACTCCGCGTTGTCTGCGTTGACATGAAGTTCCGTTTGAAACACGCCTGCTGTACTAATCATTTTCATCTTGGGTAACGTGGATACACTCATATCAATTTTAAAAATAAAATAAGGATAAAAATATGTCAATGTAATCGCCCCCCCCAAAAAAAAAGAAGTATCTGATACTCTCTTTACCAGATAGTTCGGCAGAAGGGATCACTGTCCTAAGAAAACTCAGGATTTCGTGAACGTAAAAGATAAGGTTTATAAACATTATTGTGTGCATTCATTTTTTATTTTGGTAGATGTGTAATTTAACGGCGTAAATTATTTGCCAGACAAAAAATATAAAACTATTTATTTTTATATAGAACACATTGTTAGATCCAAAGGCTGAAATAAAATCAGAAAAAAAATCATTTTTATTATTTTTTTATCATTTATATTTCTTATTCGAGGCCGCTCTATTGCTTTTAAATTTTTGCCTTTTTAAGGTTTGGCAGACTGGACTTTTTAAGCTCTTTCATACCCTATGTTTTTGCCCGTCATGTTTTCTTTGTAATGAAAGAGCGTAAAAGGCCACATTTTTCCTTAAAAAAGCCAAGCCGCCAAACCTAAAAAACGGTCAAATTTAAACGTGTAAGGTGTGCACATTAAGTCGACTAAAAATGATAAAAAAACATGAACATGATGTTTTTTGTTTCCGTCTAATAATATTTTATATCAAAATAAATAGTTTTTATAAGTTTTTTGTCTGTCAAATACTTTATGCTGATTAACTACACATTTACCCGTATTTTTTGTAAGGCCAATTTTTTACTGTCTTTTTTTTTGTAAAGAAAGGAAATTTTAGATTTGCCATTTAAGGGAGGGAGGTTTTTGATTTGCTTTTTATTTGTCGTTTTATGTTTCTAATGTAATTCCTCTCCCCCCCAAAAAATATTTGAATTTGACGTATGTTGGGCTTTCTTTTGTGTAATAAATTGTTAGGTGGAAGTAGAGAATGACCTCATTAAAAAATGATTAAATTTATCGTTATTTTATGTTTCCATAACTTAGCTCCCTTAATATATTTTAGTCGTTAAATTCTATTTTGTTTCAGTTGATAAGGAAAGATTTGTTCTTTTCTTAAGGGGAGATATATCCATCTAACGTTTATTTTTTTTAACTTGAAGTGTTAATTTGGTCCCCCCGACAAATGAAGGGGAGACCTGTAAAACCACCCTTGTCCGTTCGTCCGTCCGCATTTTCTCAATGACTACGCATTGGAATTTTTGGAAATTTTGCACAAACAATGAACAAGATATGAGTAAAAATGTAACAGAACATATTTTCCGGGAAAACTGTGGTCGTTTCCCTCTGGGGTGCCTTTCTAGTTAAAATGGCTAAAATTGACACATTTGTGTTGATTAAAAAATTGATGCCTTGGATTTTTAGAAAACCTTCTGAAAAGTTGTGACTTACTGATTTCCGTTTATTTTGTTTGTCTATACTCAGCGAAAAATCTTTGGTGTGCAAAATATTGTATGTATATTTAGTAGTTTTGCATAGTTTTGAACTCATATTTACATATGTTACAGCATTGGGGGCTTTTGGGGTTAAACGATGTGGAATGATGGACTTAGTAATTTCTTATGCCTCGTTCACTGTGCACTCACTGGGTAAGTTGCATGCTTCACATTTTTTTTATTTTCTTACATCCAGCGCCTTTATACATTGTTTGGAGCGATTCCAGCTTATATGAAATTTAATCAGTTGTTCAGTTAATTAATATTTGGAATACACGGTGAGTATTGATGGTAGATTGACATTCATTCTGCGACGAGTGATTGATCAAATTAGATAAATCTTTTCACTAATATCGATTGAATGGAGGCAAATATTCTAATTGCGTTTACTGGATATTGAACTTTGACTCGGATTACAGCAGAAATTATAATGAAAGTTGATAAATATGTTATACTTAGTAAGTCATTATCAATGTCAGTGAAACCAAAATATCCTCGTCTGAAATGAGTCAGGAAATTGGTGCCATTAATTCTCGTCTGTAATAGGTTAATGTGATTGATTGCGTTCTGAACATTTACACGACTAATGTCAGGAAATCATGTACGCAAAAATAAGCAAAATATATTAATAAGCGTATACCTGTTGATATAGGTAAGATTATTCGGAGAAATGCTCTTACTTTCAGTGTTATTAGCACAACGTTTCGGGTGATATATCATCTGGACATTTATACTGTTTCAGCGTGGCATAACGGATGAATACAAATCTAAATCAGTCATAAATGAACATTTTTTCGGAAGTAAAAGGTTCAAATTTCAGTGTGGGCAGTACTAAGAATAAAATTGCGAATTACATTAGATTTTTAGCAGTTCATGGCAGAGGGAAATAGGATAGGCATGGCAAAAACAGAAGAAGGGAGTTAGTAATTTTTGACGGACTCTCTCTTTAAAAATATTCCACAAATTAAGTAATTATCCAATTAATGCAAAATTTTTACCGATTATTAGGTGAGGAATCATTTTTATAATGATGCACAATTTTCATAATCGATATTTATATACACTCCTTTGCCTAAAAAGCCCTTCTTGATTTGTTGTTACAAATATGCTCAAGATAATCAGCCGAAATCGAACAAAATATATTGTATTGTGAAGGGGGTGAGGATTATAGTTAAAACAAACACACAAAAATAGCTGTACACCTATCATATTTTAAGGTTAAAATCTGAATCTTTAATGTATTTAATGTTTCGTATTTTGTGTTTGGAAAAATCGATACTAAAAAGATAAAAATCGATGAAAAACTACTGACTTTGTTAATATACGATGCTTTCTTTTTGCAATTTGTTATTATTAGATATTAACTAACCTATCGTCCATCAAGCTTGATACTAGATGCAGCAGTTGCCTCCAACACATAAAGAGCCTAGCATCCCTAAAATGGTCACTAATCTGATACTGGCCAGACTCATTCTTGCTTTACATTGTCGATAATATATGCAACAAACACACATACAAACACACACATACACATATATATGTATATATCGTTGATGAAAAAAGAATTTAACATTTCTCTAAATCATCAAATCAAAGGTTAAAGATACATAGAAATATACATGACTAACTAAAGCTTATTTAGTTCTATCAACGCTGCGCTAGATTATTCTAAACTATTATAGTTTTAATTTCGTTACGCTAAATCTTTACAGTGAGATAAAAAAAAGTTTGAATTATTTTGAATTCAGGTACTAACCCAATAATATTTTACATATTTTTACAGTTAATCATCCTGAACCTTATTTAGACAAAACAATTATTGGCTAAAAAACTTGTTCCAAAATATTTAAATGTTTTATCCATCGATAAAAACATGGCAGTGAATGGTGTGTTTTTAGAAAATTTTACATTTTAAATTCTATTAAAAATAGTAGAAAATCGTGTATATTATTATGCTTTTCATAGGGTAAAATTCAGGCTATTATTTTTCTGGAAAAAGTTGCTCACGAATAATGGGTGTGCATAGATTTTAATTTATTTAAAAGAAAACACCTTATTTTTTTTCATTTTTGGACCTTGCCTAAATAAGCGCATGCTACACTTAAGGCCATAAACGGGTATATGTTACCAGTAAAGCGGATATCGAGTAAGCGTGGATACAATTGTTGGCCGAAATTAAAATTCAACTGTTACATTCAAAACATACCCTCGGATTGATGACATCGATGCGATTGGTTAAAATGGAGTTTTCACCCTACGCACAGTGTTCTATGAAGATTCTCAAGTTTAACAGAAATATTCGTCAGGAAGGTCAAGGATAGTTGCTAGTTAAGATTTACCATTTGTTATATTTTCTTTAATATTTAGTAATAATTTACATATTTATATCTATGTTCGAATACATATTAAAACAGTAATTAACTTCACTCATCTTTATATATATAATTAAAAAACGCATTAAAACGGGTCTTACATAGCATGTTTAAGAAGTTATTCTTTAAAAAGTGCTAATAGAAATGCCATTAAAACGTTAAGATTTTTCCATTTTAGTAATTTAATTATTAAATATTTTAGGTTCACGGCTCATTATCTATCTGTTAGTGTAATATCTATTATTATAAAAAATATTAGCCAGTCAAAGTTTATTTAATAATAGATTTATTCACTATAATTTTGCGTCATTTTAAAGCTGATGCATTATTTCTTTTTTGAAAAGGCCAATCTTGCTATGCGGAGTGATGAATAAATTATCTAATCGGAACACTATATGCAAATGATTACCCAGTAAACTTTATATAAACATGTACATTATATTTACCAAGTCAATAAATCAACATAAAATAGTTTCTTATAAAAACACGCGTGTCCCACCGATGCTTAATTTTTGTCATTACAAGATTTAAATGCAAGCGAGTACAAGCAGAGCATAGGTGTTATATATGAATATTAGATTGGTTTATGTTATATTCCTAAATACTTAGGAAATAAAGACAAACGTGAGTTACACCGAGTGGTATGTGTAATGGGGTTTATTTATAATACAGAAACGTAAGGCTGCTCGCCTAAGGTAAATAGAAGTACATAGTAACAAGTATGGGGAAGAAAGTCTGATAATCAACACGTAAGACTATCCGTCTTACTGCGACTGCTTGTCTGCCGCTGTCTGCCGCTGTCTGCCAAACAGTCCAATATATATATATACAGTTTGTAACCGGTGTATAGCCAGTTATGTTCCTTCACAACAGTTTAAGATCCACCTAAACCAAATAACTGCAGGCTTGCCCGACTCTGAATGCTATGAGATACCTTATTTGAATGTGAGTTAAAGCTATTTGTGGTGTTTTGCTGTTTGTTAGTGTATATAAGTTACGAATATAAATGATTAAATTTGTGAAATAAGTCTTTGTTGTTCTGATACGTCTAATACTCTCTCTTTACCACAATATACTGCCACAGTGTAAGAGGTGTCAGTAGTTAATTGGTAACCGACACGGATTAAAGCCTTCCATGTTTTAAATCCGAATCCAGTTCTTTGCATAGAAACAGTTTCAATAAATCCACGCATGAATACGACTATTCAAATGTTTGGCATTGTTTTTCCTCGTTGTTTTTTTTCTCGGCAAAACCCTTACTGGCTAAACATTGGATATTACGGAAGAAACCATGAGAAATTTGCAAACATCCTAAGTGAAAGTGATTTTTCTTAAACGAATTTGATTTAAAGTTGAAACAACAAGGGTATCAGTTTGTGCTGATAAGCACTTCACCATCGGCACATCCTTAAAAGAAGGTAAACAAGATGAATAACATTAATGATGAAATTGCAATTGCACTGGGATTTAGATAGGCTCCACGTATATTCCATGTTATCAAATTATGTGAATTCTCTAGTGAACTAAACAAGTCTTACATTGTTATTTCCACATTTCCCACGTTCTCCCTAATTCTATGTGATTCCCTTTTCTAGCTCAGTATTTACATCTCTGGTAAGATTTTTAGATAAAAAAATAAGCCCTTTAAAGCTCAAAAACATAAACGGTTCTTACACTTCATAAATACATATATTAAAATTTAAACAAAATAATAGGCATGTTAAATTGTACAGTAAAATTTTATAGAGTGTTTCTTTTAAATTTAATGTAAAATAAATCAGCATAAATTAGTTTCATTATAGAAATACCTGGTCTATTCCAAGGATTAATATTTGCCATTAAATATTTAAATAAAATTTTGGGCATATAACCCGGCGCATTCTTCGTATATGGTGTTAAGTAGAGTTCTCATTTTCACATATCTTATGCATTAAATTGGGCTGCTTTAAAACAATAACGCATTGGGTATTATCTTCTAATTATATACGTAGGACATCACATATGTCCAATGGAAATAATCTGATGAGCGTGGCAGCAATCGTTAACAGTGTATACAGAAATTTACATTCTAACAAATGTACGCGAAAATTTAAAATGTCAAACTAATAAAGGCCCCGTTTCTCAATTTCACTGTATTATTTGCTAGCTGAAATTTCACAATCCAAGCATATATTTGAACCGTCTGCAATATCGTGAAGCATACACTGTTTAATCTTAATAAATATACATTTGAACTTAATTCTAGCTGTGTATGATAAAATTCTAAATTTATATTTGACTAGAAGTGCAGTCCGGTATTCCTCGGTCCTATGTACGGTTCATAAATCTCTATGCAAATATATATATATATATATATATATATATATATATATATATATATATATATATATATATATATTTAAATATATTAGAAAGGTTGACTCATGTCCAGGTAACCTATATATAAAATTCCAAATGTTCTGACCCAACATTGGGCGGAGGTGTTTTGTAGAGTCTGCAATGTCACCTCCTTCAATTTTGACTTCTTGGCAGACAAATTTATGCCTTACAACTGAGTAAAAGGCTTGTTGTCTGTCTAATTACGCCTTATGTAATATTTCAAATCTTTAGACAAAATTGGTGAATAGTCTGCCAGATACTGTAAAGGTGAAATCTTTTCAACTTTAAAACATGAGCAGCCAATTTTTGTGCCAAAAACCGACTAAAATTTTTCCCTTTGTCTGAATACACTTTATGCAAAATATCAGATGTTTATGCTGAGTAGTTTGGTAGCTACTGCAAAAGCCAATATCTTTTAAGTTTGACCCCAATTTTGACCCCTTAACATTTAATATTTTGGGCTCAAATCAAATTAAAAAGTTTGATCCTGTCCAAAATCTACATTAAAATTTCAAGTTTTTAGACCACAAAATTGACGGAATAGTTTGATAGAGTTTTCAACTTTGCCCTCTTGTTAGCCAAATTTCAGGTCGAAAAATCATTCCAAAGAGTTTTACCAAATCTCAATATCCCTTATGTCAAATCTCGAGCCGTAGACCAAAAATTGAGGGAGTAGTTTGGTAGTCAAATGTACACACAGAGACAATTTTCACTATTTAACATATGTAGATATATGTCAAGATTCTAACATTTTAAATATATGCCCAGAAGTTCAAATTCTAGTATGTATGCTGCAATACTAAAATTCCACATATCAAATGATCACATTTAAAATGTAAACTAATATACGCTTATGCAAACGTATTCCATATGACATATATAAAAATGCTCACATTCTTACATATGCGACGTATAAACGTATTTTTCTCTAGTAGGTTAAATAACAGTCTGTAATCAACCAAGGAAACTATAGATAGTATGAAAGCAAAGCCGATTGCCTCTCCATTGTGAAACAATCGCATTGAGAGCTTTGTAAGAAGAGGCACATTCGCCTTCGTAATCGGCGTCTTTTCGATGAAATCCGCATAATTAGGGCACTTGTTATTTGAGAATACGAATAATTAGAAAGCTTAATTAGCAAAGCGGACCGCAGTAATTACAATTTGCCAATTTTATCTCCAAACTTGTTAGTGGATTCGAAATATAAATTGTAGACAATGTTTTCGTTCAGTAAATAGACAGGATTGGTCGGTGCTTTGGTTAAGGCTTTTGGTGTAATCGATATTAGCAAGTTCTCATATGTAAACTCATCCAGGAAAATTTCGGCATTAATAGTGCATATATACGAGGACAAACAGAAAGTAAATACGACAAAGATATATGTATATATTAAATTTAGACACAGAACAAAGCATTCAGAAAATATTTCCCGGCTATAGTGAATATCTATATATCTATAAATGTGAACGTGTCTGTGTGTCTGTGTCTGTGCGTGTACATTTCCCTATGCTATAACTTTGTTTATTTAAAGTCTACAGATTCGAAATTTGATATACAAGGTACTGAGATCTGGGAAAATCTTTGTAATCTGTTTTCGGCCAGAAACTTGGCTGTTAAGGGGTCAAAATTCAACGATTTATCATTTGAGAACTCTATCCATCTCGTCCGCCGATTTTGGGTATAAACACTTGAAATGTTAGACATAGGTTTCTTCGATATGGATCTAACTTAATAACTTCATTTTAGCCCAAAACAATAAATGTCAAGGGATCAAAGTAAAAAAAAAACATTGACCTCTGCGGTCTCTACCAAATTACTCAGACAATTTCTACTCTAAACATTTGAAATTTTACATACATAGATATGGCAAGCGTTTTAATCGGTTTAGGTCGACAATTTTTAGTTACCAATATATAAATGTATGTATTATGTGTGTGTTTCATGTCTGTCTAGAACATTCGACAGAAACAACGGATTTTTACAAGATCAGTATCGTTTTGAAATTCGACATTTCCTACGACAAATATCGGAATATTCTCTAATAATATTAATATCATCACCTTCAACTGGACAATTTTCTTTAAGGGGGTCGCTTTTTTCGCTGATATTTTTGTAAGTCATCCTCTCCTTTCGATTTTCTAGCCGTAATTAAAACCTACGTCATTTCCGGTTTGGTGCTGGTCGGAACAGCAATAAGTAAGGTTTTTCAACCGTTCTTTTCCTCCTCCGCGGTACGGTTTCGAGCCTGCCTGCCTTCCTGCTACCGCTTTTTTTTTTGCTCAACACACACGTCAAAACACCCAGGCAACGTCGGGCTGAAATGCTAGCATTATTATATTACTATTTCTAAATGTGAATAAAAACTATTTTCTATTGGCTAAAACTATCCTGTGAATGTTATATATACAGTTGCTGCCTGAAGTGAAGATCATTATTCCTTAAATAATTACCACATAGAAAAACAACATAGACTTATATATATATATATATATATATATATATATATATATATATATATATATATATATATATATATATATATATGTGTGTGTGTGTGTGTGTGTGTATAGTAATATACACGTTATATGTAGACACGTTATATACACATATATATATATATACACACATATATATATATATATATATATATATATATATATATATATATATATATATATATATAATATAAAGCTGACCGTCTGTGTGTGTGTCTGGTCACGAATAGCCTCGTATATGGTTGACTATTTTAGAAAATTAATCACATATAATGATAGAAGATGTATCTACAAACAGGAATGAGTATGTTTGATCTGCCATAATGATGATTCATTAAAATTGTGGGGTCTACGTTCGCGCCTGGTCCACAAAGTATGGAAACAAAAAAAAAAATAAAAAAATACACGTTTACAAGTGTTTTTGATATAGATGCACATGATAACATTTTGATAAATATGTTTACACTTAAATAGGGATGGTATAATAAAATTCCGGGGTCTGCGTTCGCGACTTGCCTCCATAGAATGGAAATAGGCACACATTTTAATAAAGACTTTTCATATCTATCTGCGTAAGTATACTTTGATAATTATGTTTCAGTTTAAAGAAATATGGTATAATAAAATTATGGGGGATTCCTTCGCGCCTGACCTCCATAGAATAGAAATATGTCACAAAGTTTAACAACGTTTTTTTTTTTTTACATAGATCCACAGAATATTGTGAGTGTTTAAGTTTGGATAGCTATTGTATAATAAATTAACGGGTGCTTTTGCTACTATATATATACACATTGTTTTTGCTTTCGTTTAAGAAGAAATAAGTGCTGGAGTTTATACTAATCCGATAATTTATGTGTAATACGATATTTCCGCAGACCTAATGAACATTAATGCTTCGTGTATATAGCTGTGGATAATTACCTATCATGAAATGATACAGTTTTGGTCTTCCCTGTTCATAAATGGTTTCCTAGTTATTACTATTATTATTATCAAACCTTACACTGAGTGTGAATTGGTTTAAATACGAGTGTATATATATATATATATATATATATATATATATATATATATATATAACTACTTCATTTACTCACATAAAATTAATATACGAAAGTATAGATTACTGCGTAAACTTGAAGTATTTACTTCAAAAGTTCTCAATACGTACGTAGGGTTTGTTAGTAATTTATAAAATATATATGGCGATTAAGCTACACTGAATATCCGGCGTTTCATCCACTTTAGGATTCCTCAAGCTTATGAGCGAATTCTATGGCCTGAGGAATCCTAGAGTGGATGAAACGCCGAATATTCAGTGTAGCTTAATCGCCATATATATTTTATAAATTTATATTTTATATATATATTTTATATATAATTATATATATATATACATATATATATATATATATATATATATATATATATATATATATATATATATATATATATATATATATATATATATATATATAAGTGAACGTGTCTCTGTTTCTTTGTGGGTCTGCATTTCCCTTAGCAATAATTTGTCAATTTTTAGTCTAAAGACTCGAAATTTGATATACAGGGTACTGAGATTTGGGAAAACCTATGTGATCGGTTGTCAGCCAGAAATTTAGCTGTTAAATGTCAGAGTTAAACGATTTGACCTTTGAGAACTCTACCAATCTCCTCCACCAATTTTGGGTCTAAACACTTGAGATTTAAGATATAGGTTCTTACGACATGGATCTAACTTAATAACTATATTTGAATCCCCCCCCCGAAAAAGTTTAAGTGGTCATAATAGTGATAAACTTTCAAAAGTTGCTCTTTTATTTATTTATTTATTTATTTTTGCTCAGCATACACATCCAAACAACCGGGTAACGCCGGGCACCAATGCTAGTCTATATATCTATAAACGTGAACGTGTCTGTGTGTGTGTTTGTGTGTGTGTTTGTGTGTGTGTGTGTGTGTGTGTGTGTGTGTGTGTGTGTGTGTGTGTGTGTGTGTGTGTACTTTTCCCTACGTAATAACCCTGCCAATTTCGAAATTTGTTATACATGGTACTGAGATTTGGGAAAACCTATGCGATCGGTTTTCGGCCAGAAATTTGTCTGTTAAGGGGTCAAAGTTCAACAATTTGACATTTGAGAACTCTACCAAACTCCTCCGACAATTTATATTCTAAATACTTGAAATTTTTATATAGTTTCCTTGGACATGGCTCTAACATAATGACTTAATTTGAGCCCCAAACTCTAAATATTAAGGGGTCATAATAGGGATCAAATTTTAAACAATTGACCTTTTTTTGTCAGCATACACCTCTAAACACCCGGGCATCGCCGGACACCCATGCTAGTCTATATATATAAAAACGAAAATGTGTGTATGCATGTATGTTTGTTTGTGTGTTTGTATCTCTCGCAAAAAAAGACATGTCATACCACGATTCGAACATAAACATGAACATGACAAGACATTGCAATCATCATCTCTCGCCAAAACTTTCGACACGGGGCAGATATTCACGCTATTGGTATCATTTTAAAGCTCGATCCTTCGCCCGGCAAATATCGAAAAATTGGTCAAAACCGTTAATTCCTCCACTCTGAAATCAGCACTTGTCTACAGGGGGTTAGGAAAACCGTCCTCTCATGACGATGTCGCTTCTACGCATCCGTCGGTCGACGTCGTAACCTGATTTATTTTAAAGATAAAAAAAATGACCTAATTTCGTGTATGTCGTCTTAGTTCAGTCGCTTAGAGCGAGGCCTCATTATCTAAGGGGGTTATGTTCGAATCGTGGTATGAGATGTCTTTTTTTTCGATTTTTTACATTTTAATATTGAAGCAGGAGTATTTAAGCCATTTTCCATGTGTTTTTCAGATTTTTTAACGTTCTGTTTTCTATTTTTTTACTTTGCTTATTCTTAGGTTTTCCTTAACAACGCTCACCCCCGTTCGACCATACACGCCCAAAAACACTCGGGCAACGCCGGGTACTCCCCGCTGGTGTGAGATGTCATTTTTTCGATTTTTTCAATTTCAATATTAAAGCAGCGTTATTTAAGCGATCTTTGACGTGTTTTTTTTTTGGGGGGGGGGTATTTTGCAGATTTTTTAACGTTCGTTTATCTATTTCGCGTTTTCTTTTTACTGTTTTTTACTTCGTTTATTCTCATGTTTATATTAACACCCCCAACGCCCGCCCATCACACATACCTAAAAACACGCAGGCAACGCCGGGTACCCCCGCTAGTCAATATATTTATAAAAGCGAAAATGCATGTGTGTGTGTATGTTTGTATGTCTGCTAACATTTTGCAACAGACAGAACTAAAATTCACAAATTCAGTCTCATATGAAGCGCTATCCTTCGCTCGACAAATATAAATAAATGGCCAAAAACGTTAATTTTTCACCCTGAAATCAGCCCTTTTCTACAGGGGGGTCAGCAAAAACCATCCTGTCATGACGATGTCGCTTCTACGCATGTGTCATACGACGGCGTAACCTTATTTAGTTTAAAGATTAAAAATGACACAATTTGGTGTACGTTGTGGTAGCTCAGTTGGTTAGAACGCTGGGTCATAAACTAAACGTTTTGGGTTCGAATCGTGGTGTGAGATGTCTTATTCCTTCGATTTTTTAAATTTTTATATTAAAGCAGGGTTATTTAAGCCATTATTCACGTAACATTCGTTTTTCTGTTTTTTTTACTTCGCTTATTATTAGGTTTTCATTAACACCCCAACCGTCGACCGACCACACACACCCAAAAACATTTGGGCAACGCCGGATACCAACCGATTTTTAAAATGTTTATATCGAAACAGGCTTATTAAGCAATTTTTCACGTGTTGTTTGTTTGGTTTTTATTTTTCAGATTTTTAAAATGAGTTTTAACGTTTGATTTCTGTTTTGTTTTTTGTTTTTTCCGATTTTTACATTTAACATCGGTCGTTTGCCTTACGTTATTTTTTTTTCGATTTCTTTCAAATTTTAACCTTTTTTTATATAATATTTAATTTCTATTTAATATTTAAAAATATTTACTTCGCTTATTCTTATGTTTTAATTACCCCCCACCGTCCGAGTACCCCCGCTTTATTTTTTAAATTTTTTAAAGAAGTTTAAACAGACGTTTTTCTGTTTTCTTTTTCTGTTTTTTTTTTACTTCGCTTATACTTATATTTTGATTAACACCCCAAATCCCAGCCCAAGCACACACACCTCTAAACAGTCGGGAATCGCCGGGCACCCTCCCCACCCGCTAGTATAAATATATAAAAGCGAAAATGTGTGTATGTATGTGTGTTTGTATTCTCGCAAAATCTTTCGACACGGGTCACGGATTTTCGCCAGATAGGTATCATTTAAAAGTTCCTACCTTCGTCCGACAAATATCGAAAAATTGGCTAAAAACTTAAATACCTTAACCCTAAAATCATCAGTTTTGTACAGGGAGGGGTGCCTAAAAAAATCGTTCCTTCATTTACACTGCTCCTGCTACTACGACAATGACGTCATATTTTACCTAGAAAACGTTGACTTTAGTTTAAAACTAACTGCAAGTGTTTTTAAAGGTTTAATTTTATGCCTTCTTATTTATATGTATCTCTTGCGCAGGGGTAACGTGTCGGGCGGTTTTTCTTCCGCCTTAGCCTCGATGTTTTGGGTTCGAGTCTGTCTTTCTACCTAAACTTTTTTTCCTCTTTTACACCTTTTTTCCTTTTTTACGTTTGTTCGCTGTTTTGGTTTTTCCAATTTTCTTAAAATCGTGTTTTTGTTTATAATATTAAAACAGGTTCACCCTCTCCTACATACACACACCAACCACCCGGGCACGCCGGGAACCCCCACTAGAAAAAAGGGCAAAATGTGTGCGTGTTGGTATGTCTGCCAAAAACTTCTGACAGCCGCGTTAGAACGTGACGAAAGCAGTATCGTTTTGGAGCTTGATCTTTTGGACGACAAATATGGAAAAATTGGTCCAAAACATTAATTCCTCCGGCTTAACTCGCCTTATTTTCGTCGATATTTTTGCAAGTCGTCGTCTCCTTTCGATGACTAGCATTAATCTCAACGTTCGCGACTTCCGGTTTTTCCATGGACGCATCGGCAAAGCCGTCACATTGTTTCCGCCTTCTGTTCCTTATTCACGTTTTGGGTTCGAGCCTGCCTGCATACTACACACTTTTTTTATTTTTAACACCTCTTCACCTAAACTGCCTACTGTTGTGTTGATCCTCCTCCCCCGCTACTATCACTTTTTTATTCCCCCGCAGGTTCCTTAATGCACCACCAACACACACCTGGGCAACGTCAGGTTCCTCCGCTAGTATATATATATATATATATATATATATATATATATATATATATATATATATATATATATATATATAAGTTAAAGTGAATGGCTGTCTGTCTGTATTTGTACATTTGCCTACACAATAACTCTGTAAATTTTTAGTCTAAAGACTCGAAATTTGATATAGAGCGAAATGAGTTTAGGGATAATTTTTCTAATTGGTTTTCAGCCAGAACTTAGGCTGTTAAAGAGAGAATATTCAATGATTTACTCTTTGAGAACTCTACCAAACTCCTACACCAATGTTGGGTATAAACAGTTGAAGTTATAGATAGAGATACCTTGGACATAGATCCAACTCATTAACTTGATTTGAGTTCAAAGTAATAAATGATAAGGGACCATAATAGTGGTCAAAGTTTTTTAAAAATTGATCTCGGCTGTCTCTACAAAATTACTCAGACAATTTCTGGTCTAAACATTTGAAATTGTACATAACGGGTATTCAGAGAGCCGGCAAGCTTTGTAATCGGCATTGGTCCAAAATCTGATCTACAAATATATAAATCTATGCATGTATGTTTGCATGTATGCCTTAAATTTCGACGGATGCAATGGATTTTCAAAATATCAAAATCGCTTTTAAGTTCAACCCTTCAGACCACAAATAACAACACATTTGCTAAAGACATTAATTTCTTCACCTTCAATTAGGTACTTTTCTACAGAGAAGGGTCGCTTTTTTCGCCAATATTTTCGGAAGTAATCCCCTCTTTTCGATTGTCTAGCCGAAATTTAAACCTACGTTACTTCCGGTTTGGCGATGGTCGTAACAGCAAAAACGTCACATTTTTCGCGTTCTTTTCCTCCTTCTCGGACCGGGTTCTAGCTTGCCTTCCTACTAACGTTTTTTTCTCAATACACACCTCCAACTACCTGGGCAATGCTGGGTACCACTGCTAGTATATATATATATATATATATATATATATATATATATATATATATATATATATATATATATATATATATAGTCAGTAGAGTTTAGTTTCCTAAAAGTGCATCCAGTTAAATTACATCTGTCTACAAAAGAGTGCTCAACGAGTGAACGGAGCAGGAAGATTTAATTTATTTATACAAACATTGATGGCTACATATGTGCATACATGTTTCTGTAATCACACCCGTTGGGGGATTACGTCTTCACGCCAAGAATTATCGTCGAGAACTGCCATTTTAAACAAAAACATTTTCTTATTTTGTTCAAAATGTTGGACTGTAACATGGTTGGGGGTTATGAGTGGGGAGAGGATGAGTAAGGTCTTTGAAAATAATAAACCTCTTTTTTTTACTTTACTTTTTTATATTCCCTTTTTAAGTTTATCCATCCCATCTTTTGTTTTTTACGGTATAAGGTCCTTGAGAATTTAGTATTTTTGCCTTGCGGTCAATAATGAAAAAAATTCCTCATTGCTAATGAGTGCTTAACGGTGTATTTAAATTCACACACACACACCCACACACCACACACATACACACACACACACTCTAGAGCAAAACATACGCATACCTCTATACTTAGGAGTGGATATACACTGCTCGCTTTATAGTACTCACACACACACGCACTGAAAACAGACAAAAACAATATAGACATACAAGAATAAAATTAAAATAAATTAAATAAATAAAATAAAATAAAATGAAATAAAAAAAAAATAAAATAAAAATATATAAATAAATAAATGAAAATAAACAACCCCCCCCTCGAAACATTTCAACCTCCTCATGCATGCATATATAAATATACGTATAATATCCCACAATTTGATACACTGTTATCCATTGCCCTTGTCTATAATGGAAAACAGTGGGATAAAATTGGGCAAAACAACTTTTTCGAAGTATCAATAGGCTCGCTGGACTCTGCAGAAGCAACAGATCTCGTTTGCCTTTACATCATTTATAATTTAGCAAAAAATAGCACTATTGTATGGAAGCGACATAGCCTTATATCGTGATGATGGGCTAATAATAGTGAGAAACGTTACAAGTGTTAAATATGATCAGGTTAGGAGAGCAATCCATAGGGTCATGAAGGATTTTGGCCTAACAATATAAGTTAATGCTAACTTAAAACAGGTTAACTTCCTTGAGGTTACATTAGATCTTGATTTAAACACTTATAAAGCCTTTATGAAGGACAAAGCTAACCCTATTTATATACACCCACAGTCTAACCATCCATCATCCATTATTAAACAAATACTGTTATATATTGAAAGTAGAATAAGTAACAACTCATCTCATGAAGTAAATTTCAATGATTGCAAATCTATTTATAATACAACACTTAAAATAGTGGGTATATGGGCATAGATAGAACATATTAAGTAACTAATGCTAGCATAAATAGATCTAGAAATCGCAATTGGGAGGTGATTTGGTTCACCCTCCCCGTTTAATATTATGCTCAAAACAAAACTTTGTACAGCATTTTTGCAATTTGTTAACAAGTATTTCCCACCAAATATGTTACATAAAATCTTTAATAAAAATACCTCAAAATTAAGTTATAGCTTTGGTGATTACTTGGAAAGAATCATAAAGAAGCATAACGGAAGAATCTTAAGGATGACTAATAAGGGGAGTGTAAATATGAGTGATAACACAACTGTGAATAAATGTAACTGCCAACAACCTGAGGAATGCCCAATAAAATATGAATGTCTAACCTCGACAATGGTATACCAGGCTAGGATATTCCCAGTGGAGAACCCAAGGGATGAAAGATTCTAGATAGGTAGTACCCAAATGGCAGTCAAAAATAGATTCGATGGACATACACGTTCGATGAATAATCAAACGCATGAGAGGACACATCCTAATCGTCATACTACTGGAAATTAGTAAGAGAAAATAAAATACCTAGGATAGAATAGAAGATTATTACAAAGACCAACACTTGACCCTCATTAACCTCACCACATCCATTATGACTATCAGAAAAACTTGAGATAACTAGGTTTAAGGATAGGGATAAAGTGTTAAATATTAATCTAGAAACTTCTATATCCTGCAAACATTTCAGAATACATGCAATTAAAGAACTCTCATGTTAAGAAGATCAGAACAACTAAGATTACAACTATCCCCCATCCAATAACTTCCTCCCTCAAAAGAGGATGAGTGAAGTCGTAACTATGATCCTACCCGTATTGATTATATAAGTCGCTTACTATTCTATTTTCTCAAGCAGTTATCATATTACTAACCTAAATAAATACCCGTATGATAGTATATCTAAACCAAGCGGGGAATAGATTGTTAGGTAAACCTCGAAATAAAGTATGCATGTGGAGATTTTTGGGTATGTGCATGTATATGTATATGATCTGTATGTATATAGATACATACGTTGGTAAAAATGGTGAGTATTACAATATATAAACATTTCTACTCCATTTGTATAACCTAAATGTTCTGAATTTTTTGTCATATGTTATTATATATTATTATTATTATTATTATTATATCGTTATATATCTGATGTATATGTGTGGAAACATCGAAGGAGTGGTTGCAAAATCTGAGTATAGACCTGTGGATTCAAGCTGAATTCACTATATTTTTACGTAGTAAGAAAACGTAATACTTGTGAAAAAGTAACAAGGGAGTAGGTGAGGGTAATTCAACAATGCGTGTGGGTTTTGATATAAAGAATTATGCAGTGAATGAGTTCATTTCTAATACTTCTAATAATATATATGAACTATATAATACTTCTCATAATATATATGAACTATTAAAATAGGCTGTTTCGTATACGATGATTA